>NC_137514.1:4567500-4712500 GCF_041902795.1 Electrophorus electricus | reverse complement strand
GACATAGCGCTCTGAGGCCTGAGGTCTGCACTTATTCATTCAAGATGCCGAATCATATATAGGAAAAGTCAACAAGATATAAAGTATGGAATTTAAGATGGATCTGATCCATAGTCCTGTCCTGAATTGTTAATTATACACCCATGAATTGTTAAGTACACATAAATGAATTGTTAGCTATGCCCTCTGGGCTTCTGTAGATCACCTGGTGCTGGTAACACTAAGGACTTGGGTTTGATTCTCTGAGCTTGGAGAGCACCGACTGTCATACTGATAAATATTGTTCTGGCTAAGAGTATCTACCAAATGCTGTAAATATATTGACTGCTTGGTTGAGTCTACCAAACATTACCACTGGCAGTCTTCATACTTTGTGGTTAAAACTCTCCTCACAGAGTTTGCCCCAAATATCATGTAGGTCAAAAGCACTGAAAAGAAAATGCATAGACATAACAGTGCATTCGAAATTGAAGAAGCCTTGTAACCTAACATGATTGGTCTACATAATAGGATGTTACACAAGATAGTGGATAGGGATTAACTAAAGTACTTTTCACTGGTGGAGAGTGACAGGTGTGATCACACATTAGAGGAGTCTACCCCTCTCTTGTCATAACACTGCCTGACTTGCTACAAATGACACCATCCATAATACAAAGTGGTCTTCATTAAAGTATTTAAGTGTATGAGGTAATGAAATAGAGTGCATCTCTATGCATATATCACCTTTTACCTTTATCAGATCAGAGTTAGCCCATCAGACCTGCGGTAGCCCCTCAGATCGGCATTAACCCATATATATATGTGTGTGTGTGTGTGTGTGTGTGTGTGTGTGTGTGTGTGTGTGTGTGTGTGTGTGTGTATGTGTGTGTGTTACCATTGATTTTTACATATAATCAATGGTTTGCACCTTTTAACCTTTCCAGATATCAACATTAACATATTAAATAGGACTAAAGTTTATCTGTATGATATATGTATTACAACCATGCTTTGTTGCCTAACTTGCATGTACCAGTTGCTTGTGAATGCGATGAATTAGACATGTCTGCCCCTATGTGGTAAAGGAATAAACTGCACTGTAGTGGCCAAGAAGTAAAATAAACTCCACCAATACTTGAAAACTTCCACATGCTGCACTACAGGCATTAAAGTAATGGAAACTGAAACTGAAGATGATCATGGGTGGAAGGTTATGGATCAAACTTACCCATTGAGCACTCCCTGCTGGTCTCTCAATGGTCAAGGTGCTGATGATATAATCGTAGGTGTCCTACTGCACTAAGCTCTGTGCTTCTCCACAGTCACTGTCTTCTGTTATTGCTACTCAGACCACAGTGGAGAGAGATGACCTGCTTTCTGACATGTGAGTCCTCTGTGTTGACTATTTTTGGTGGTGGAATAAATGTTTTAAGTCCATAAGAACTTTTCTTAGGAACATATTTAGGTTTATGCTGTTCTGAAGGACACAGGAGGCACAACTAGATGTGTTTTAGGATTAAACCTGTGCTTGATTCTACTTGTCTGTTCTAATTGTTTGTTACTGTAGTTTTATTTTCATGAATATGAGCATCCTGAAATACTAGATGAATTCAGCCAAATGATGATATTTGGATTGTGATGTTTGGATGTATACTCAGTAAACTCTGTCTCTATCCACCAGGGATCACTGCTACTGCAGTATTGTCTACACTTGGCGTAACTGAGATGTACTGTGAGTAAAGCCTAAATCCATACATATACTGGGCAATGAATATGTCAGTGCTATAAATAAATAAATAACTTTTTTCAGTATTTTTTTTTCACAGCATGACCCCCTCCTTCTAGACTCCTCCCCATGTCAGTGTGATATCTTGCTTCTGTTTGTCTACATGGCCACACCCCTTCTTTTTTATTCGATTAGGTGTTACACCTGCTGTGTTTTTAGCTACCACTTTGTGCGCTAGACTGTTTGTTGCATTATGTATGCTGTCAATTATTGTTCTTTGTGTTTGGTTTTGTTTCTGTTTTGTGCACAATAAATGTCTGTGTCTGTGGAAACGTCTCTCGCCTCTGCATTTTGCCTTGCTTCATCTTCATCTCAGATACACAGAACACTGAAGGAAGGCGTAAGCCAAGAAGGGAAGGAAGTGACGTAGCTGCCCCAACCTAGTTTGCATGGAGGAACCCTGGTGGGTATGCTCCCCACCGGCCTGGAAGAGAAGAGTTCCCCTGGCCATTTTGGGGGGGTCTGGCGGTCCAGGGTCCAACTCGGCAGGGTCCTACCTGCTCCCACGGACTACTGGGATGATTACAAGGACTAAGGCAAGTAAGAGAGCTATGAAGACCTTGATAGCCTCAGGATGGAAGCGGAGTCCCACCACTCTGAGGACCTTCCATGTAGGTCAAAGAGGCCTTCCATGAGGATTCTAGTTCCATATCAGATATGGGGTCAGGGACCAACAGCAAGTTCCCAGCATCCAAGGCTCCACCCAGAACATGTTGCTCTAGAGCCTGTGAGCTTCCTCATGTTCCCACAAAAAGGGCTTGGGACACTCCCTCACCTAGTGCATACAGTCCCAGGGCCTGTGTGCCTGTTCGTCAGTCTGGACTGGTGAGATGGAAGCATCGTCAGCCCCTGAACTCAAGGCAGGTACCTCATCAGATATGCTGCCCAGATTATCTGCCAGAAAGACAAAGACGCCGTCACCACCCAAACTGGCGGTGAGCGCCTCCATCTGGATGTGCCAGACCTTGCCTCAACCAGCAACAGGAAGACTTTTGTGTCTGTTCCCCTTCCTGTCAGTGTGCCTGTCTCTGTGCCTGTCCCTGTCCCTGTCATAGTCTTGGTTCCTGCTGTCCTCCCCTCTGTCCTGTCCACGCTAGCCTGTGTCAGTTTGCTCAATCCTCTGACCTCATTTGGCCATTTGGTGTTGGTTTCGGGGCCATGGCCTAATAGGCTGGTGTGCCGGGAGTCGCTCCATCAGGGTTTTAATTAGGATTCAGTGTTTGTCTATTAGGAATGTGCAGGTAAAATGCTGTATAATGTACATTTATATAAATGTTTATATTACCCTATACTTCCTTTAATGCAATTCCTTTGATTGTTTTCTTAATGCAAGTAGATGCATTAAGATGCAATGTAACAATCAGATTGAGGTAGCAAGATAAGGAACTAAATGCTGTAAGCTTATTTTTCTGTAACATAACGCAATGTTTATACAGTTCAGGCAGTGAACGGAAGTGTTGGCCATTTAGTGAGAAAAAGCAACAGACACATTGCAATCACCAAAAGTACTGACATGGCGGTGATCATTAGCTATCCAGTTTTTTATTATAGATGGTAGGAACATTCTTAGCTACTTGATCAATTTCCACAGGTGTGAAATTTAATCAACCATAAACAATCATTTCTAACAAGGACATAGTTATCCAAAGTAGAAATGATCCAAAATTAGAGTGTCAGTGAAGAGCCGGAAGATCAGATTAAAGCTGAACATTCAGAGAGAAGATACATTCAAACCAATGCAGCAAGTTAAGAAATATAATAACATAACATTTGAGGTAGATTTTAAGATATACAAGCATTTTGTTCTTTGTCTCACTATAAGATAGAATTAATAGTCAAATGTTACATTGCAACATTAGCAAGGTATTAGAATTTCTAAAGGATTTTGTGACCTTGAAATATCCTGTGGAAATCTGAGACACATTTTTTTTTTTTAGCTCATCTATAACTTTAAAACTCATTTAAAACTCAAACACCATAAAATATTGTTACATGAAAAATGAGAGAAATATGTTTTTTGAGCACACAGTGGTTTTACAAATCCAGCATTAAACTGATTTACCCCCATTTAACCTTTTTTAAAAATGGTCTTGAAATCTTTGCTTCATAATTAGTTTTGGATATCAGAGTATTAAAAGTTGGGAATTTAGGTAGACTACAGATTGTTTGTTTGTTATAAACATGCTAAAATGTAATCTATTCACTGTTAGATAATTTCACCATAAATGGTAATGCTAAAGGATCTGCGTGTACACTGCCTTTTATTTACAAAGGAAATACTTACAACACATGTGTGGAATTCAACCACAGCACCTCATGGTGCAGCACGACTAGTGACTATGACAAAGATGAGCAATGGGGAGAATGTGTTTATGAAGGTAATATCTGCCCAGTTTTTGTGAGGATAAATTTAATATTTTATTAGTAGTATTTATAGGGAGGTGCATGTAAATGTTTGTAATCTGACTTCTCTCTAATCTTCTGCTTCTCAGATCCTTGTATCTTTCATAAGCTTCTATCTGACCCTTGGCGCAATATTGGCTTTAACTCTACCTCTTTTGCTGAGTGGCCAATGAATGATCTTAAACTGCAGGAAGGATGGTACCAGGTCTTTGGTATTGGTGGAGACGTTTTAGATGGCACTTGCTCAGCCAATCGTAGTGGTACCAATATGTCCTATTCAATCACATCATGCAAACCATCTCAGAGCTCAAATCAGAACCTATATAACTGCATGTTACTTTGTAGTACTAGTTCTGCATGCTCTCTTACTAGACAAATTGTAAACCGTGCATCCTGTCATGGAGGATTCTTTATCTATTATCTCTTCCCAACTACTGGAATTTTTTCTACAAGTAAGAAGTGGTTTGCAAATACACATTTCAGTTCTGTGGCATATCAAAAATAAGTCACATCTAAACTATTTAAAGTTTAAAATTAAAGCAGGTATGAAGTAGATTGTTTTTTTTTTCTTCTTGTTTTCAACATTTTCCATTCACTTGCAGGTCATTCATTCTGCAGTGCATCTTCCTGTGGTGAGCATGCGCAGTGTAATCATGATGGCAGCTGTGTGTGTGACTCTGGACTGTTAATACCTGATGGATTCCTGCCCAAAGGAGACTCTTATGGCTGTACAGGTGCCCCTCCATCTGTTACAACTGATACAACCTCTGCCATCTTGATGACCACAGCCATCAATTATACTATTTCAGGTTAACACATACTTCTTAATAGTAGGTTCACTGCAGTGGCATTAATATCGGCATGGAAAGGGATACCACATTATTTTCACCTTTGCCTCATTACTGGTTTTGAAATCTGAATATTCTTGAAAAAAAAACTAGCCACTTTATGATGGACATACAAACAACTTACAGGTGTTTCATTTTACAAGTTAAAATGAGTTAAAGTTCTTCCTTCAGAACCATATCTTGCAAAACACACTCTGTATCACTTTAAAATGTTAATGCTAAAAGTATTATAATGACTTATTGAAGTAGATAATGGAATTCAGGGTTATATCGGTACCTTTTGCAATCCTTTTTTCATGATGAACTGTCTTTTCTCAGTTCCAGATATCACAGTGTCTGAGGATTGCCAGTACTGGACTAACACTAAGAACCTCTCTCACCGACAAACACGGGTAATGATCAGAGATTCAGAGAGTAATTAACAGTCTTTGTTAATTAGCAAGCCAGTAAACTGAACCTGGGGATATAATTTGTGGCAAGATTCATACTTCTTCAAATTACCTTTTTACACCTCAGACTTCAATGTACTTTTAACATCGTTAATAATTCTGTGCAAAAATCCAAGTCCTAAGATATTTGTAGAACTTGCTTTTTGTTTTAGGATAATATCATAGCAGAGTGTTATAAGAATCTGTCAAGCCAGATTGATGACTTCAGTACTAAAGAGTTAACAAGGAATGTGAGTATAAAAGCTGAACCTAAAAAATATCTCACCAATAAACTGATAATCACCCACTTCTCCCCATTTTGTTGTGAATCTGAGGCTTCTTGGCATTCTCAATTAAAGTAACTCATCAATAAACTGTTACTCACACACTTCTCACTGTTGTAAGTTAAAGTAGGATCATCAATAATCTCTTATTTAGATGTTTCTCACTGTTATTATTATTATTCTTATTATTATTATTATTGTTAATATTATTATTATTATTATTATTATTATTATTATTAGTAGTAGTAGTAGTAGTAGAAGTAGTAGTAGTAGCATTTATATAACGCCTTTCTCAAACTTAAGGTTATTTTTTAAAAATATTGGTTTTTTATTATTTTTAAAATTTATTTATTTATTTATTTACACAGACACACTCACACACACCTGATGAATGTTGTGAATTAAGGTTGTAACACAGCTGTAAATGATTATCTGAATAGACAGTTCAGTAGCAGGAAAGTGGACAATTTCTTTACATATGTGTAATTTTAGTCTGGTTACTGAGCAGGTCGTGGAGAAAGTTTTGGAAAGGTTCATTCCTACTGCTCATCAACAACTTAGCATTGGAAGCAGTAATCAGGATGAACTAGTCTCCTCTCTGAACACCATGCTGAATACCACAGAGAAACTGGTGTCTGCACTGGTGAAGATCACAGAGACCAGCTATGCTATCAACATCTCCCTCCCAGATATAGGTAACCACACAGATTTATGTGAACTACAAGGGGAGTGGGTGTGGAAGGAAACATAAAGGCATGCGTTGTATTGCTCAGGGTGCAGCATAAAAAACTTTCCATACTGTTTTCACCAGAACTCTGTGCTACTCTGTTTGATGTTAGCTAATGTACCCAACATATGTTTTTCTATCAGAGATACACGTACTTGCAGTTGGACCAAATAGTTTCTTGGGAAAAACATCTGTGATCAACACAGCAGATGCTCAAATGGAAATTGATCTCATTGGGATATCTAAAAGTGAAATGAATAAAGGTACAAGGTCTTTAAATATTTAAAACAAATTGACTTTGATACTAACTACCTAACATATGTATATACCTGTCATATAATTTGGGTACATAATACATAGCTATACTTTAAAACAACAACAACAACAACAACAACAACAACAACAACAACAACAATAATAATAATAATTTAGAGGCAACCCTTTTTACTTTGCTGTTTTTATGTGTTTCAGGACATGCTGCTGTGTCCTTTGTGAGCTACACAAACATACCCAGTATGCTGAACAGAAGCTTCAACAGTGAAACCAACATGGAACAAACGTTAATGTCCACTTTGGTGTCAGCCACACTGCCCAAAACCACTAACAAAACACTCAACAAACCAGTGAACTTCACCCTGAAACACACTCCGGTGAGTTATTCTTTTCAAACTGAATTCTTTGATAATAATGAATAACTGATCTGAATAAATACTTGAAATTTGAGGTGCTGATTTTTGTTTAGAAAGTTACAAAAGAAGAATAAATAGGGTAATTGACTCTTGTAGACGTAAAGCAAAATTTGAGTTGCTGGTTAACAAACTATTTGATATTAATGTATTCTAAGACGTTTTTCTACCTTGTTTCTTGCCTAGATATTAAACCCTGATCATATTCCTTCCTGTGTTTACTGGAAGGAAACTGAATGGGTTGTAGATGGCTGTACACTTATCAAGACCAACAGCAGTCACAGTGTTTGCTCCTGTGATCACCTCTCAACCTTCGCCCTCATCATGCAGATCAACCCAACTCAGGTAAAGGAATGACGGATCACACTTCACAAAAGTGAAATCATTTCAATCATTTCTTAAAGAGCCAAGAGGACAGGAATGGCTGATTGCCCATGCTTTCTTCCATGCTACTCTGTACCTTTCTCTGGTGGTTGAAAGTGGCCTACTCAAGGGTTGTTGAAATTCACAATGCTCGTTGGGACATTACATTTTTGATTTTGGCTGTATACTTAAGATGATAGAAAGATATTTTGGTGATTAATTAATTGTGGCTTGTAAAAGGGAGATCTACACTTATAATACCTGCTAGATTTATGACTAGGTGTTTTTAGTTTTAGTTTAGTTTTTAGATCCCTAAAAAGATGTGGACTAAATTTAGGGTGTAATCAGCCAATGAGAAAGCCAAGTATATCTGTGAAATATTTGTGAAATTATGTGTGTGTGTGTGTGTGTGTGTGTGTGTGTGAGTGTGTGTGTTGTAGAATTTGATGGGAGCATATATAGATTGAATAAAATGGGGCCCAGAATTAATCCCTGAGGATTCCAGGTTACAGCTCTCCTGTCAGATTCATAACTCCCAATCCTGACAAAATAATAAATAAATACTTACTAAATAATACTTTCTAAATAAATCCCAAATAATTGGAGGACAGTTCCTGATAGCCTTATTCAGTTTTCCTGCCAAAAGTACTTTTTGCTCTACAGTGTCAAATGTAGCACCAAGATCTAGTAATACTTACGAGCCAGTATAGGGGCTTTTATAATTTAGTACCTTAATTAGGGCAGTCTCTTTGCTATGGTGTGGGCAGAAACCTGATTGGAAATTGTGAAGATGACAAATTACATTTAAAAATTTGTTTAGTTGATTATACACTACTTTCTCTATTATGTCACTTATAAAAGAAAGATCTGAGACAGTGCTATAGTTGTTAAGTAATGAAACATCAAGAGTTTTCATTTTCAACAGTAGCCTAATTGCATCGGTTTTCAGTCATTTATGGAATATGGCTGAATAGGCATAATACATTAACTTGTTGAAGCAGATCAGCAGTTACAGATTTAAATTTGTTTTTGATAAAGTCATTTATTAGTATCAAGACAATATGCAGATGGTTTAAGATGGTTTAAGTATTTTAAGGTCATTTATATTAATAACTGGTTTGTTCTGGGGTGGCATTGCATTGTCTCATTATTTGACGGTGAGGTATTGATCGTATAATCACAGTATAATCACAAATTCATTACTGGAGAGGAGATATGTGATTATCTGCTTTAGGGCATTGTTAGCTTTTCTTCCATGACAAACAGAATGTGGGTATTTTTCATGTTTCCATCAACTTAGAGAGAAGAAACTGTCTAGCTCCACCTAACACAAGATTAAAGTAGAAAGGTTTTGTTTATAGGTGTTGTAGTTGATTAAAGTAGAAAGGCTTTGTATATAGGTGTTGTAATTGATTGTTTGTTGTTTCTCCACTTATACCCAGCTGTTCTGTACTCTCTTTATCATGACGTTTCTCCTTGGAGCTTTCTGTTTAACCTTAGTCATTGTAGGTTTTAACAGGGCAAAAGCATCCATGACAATTAAAATGTTCAAGTTGAAGTGATCTAGGAGACATCAGTGGAGTCTGATCTTGTGGATGGTGACACAGCTGTAGTCTTTATGAATTTATCACATGTACTCTCATTTATGTACATTTTTTGAAACAAAGCATAGCTGGACTAAGGATCTAGAAAGATCAGTATGTCAAAGAAAACACAAAAAATTCCAAATCCTTAACAATAATGTAAGAAATGTTGATAAACTTAGAAATGAGTAAATCTAGAATCTGGTTCTGCAGGTCACCAATATGCAATATGAACATTTCAAATAAAATAGAAAGTTCTTTGGTGTTATGTGGACTTTAAAATCATCACTTATGATAAAACTTGTCAGTCACAGGAAATGTTACAGTATTTCAAAAAAGTCATCGATGAACTTTGCACAATATTTTGAAGATCTGCAAATTATTAAAAGAAGGATTCTATAAGCATGTTTTCAACATAAAATGCAAGTATTGAAAAGACCCTGACCCTGTTCATCCCCAAGACATAATACCCTAACCCTGAGCCTGTTCATCACCAAGACATAATACCCTAACCCTGAGCCTGTTCATCACCAAGACATAATACCCTAACCCTGAGCCTGTTCATCACCAAGACATAATACCCTAACCCTGACCCTGTTCATCTCTAATACATAATACCCTAACCCTGACCCTGTTCATCACCAAGACATAATACCCTAACCCTGACCCTGTTCATCACCAAGACATAATACCCTAATCCTGACCCTGTTCATCACCAAGACATAATACCCTAATCCTGACCCTGTTCATCACCAAGACATAATACCCTAACCCTGACCCTGTTCATCTCTAATACATAATACCCTAACCCTGACCCTGTTCATCACCAAGACATAATACTCTAATCCTGACCCTGTTCATCACCAAGACATAATACCCTAATCCTGACCCTGTTGATCACCAAGACATAATACTCTAATCCTGACCCTGTTCATCACCAAGACATAATACCCTAACCCTGACCCTGTTCATCCCCAAGACATAATACCCTAACCCTGAGCCTGTTCATCACCAAGACATAATACCCTAACCCTGACCCTGTTCATCTCTAATACATAATACCCTAACCCTGACCCTGTTCATCACCAAGACATAATACTCTAATCCTGACCCTGTTCATCACCAAGACATAATACCCTAATCCTGACCCTGTTCATCACCAAGACATTATACCCTAACCCTGACCCTGTTCATCACCAAGACATAATACCCTAACCCTGACCCTGTTCATCACAAAGATGTAATACCCTAACCCTGACCCTGTTCATCACCAAGACATAACACCCTAACCCTGACCCTGTTCATCACCAAGACATAATACCCTAACCCTGACCCTGTTCATCACCAAGACATAATACCCTAATCCTGACCCTGTTCATCACCAAGACATAATACCCTAATCCTGACCCTGTTCATCACCAAGACATAATACCCTAACCCTGAGCCTGTTCTTCACCAAGACATAATGCCCTAACCCTGACCCTGTTCATTGAGAGCAGATACAGTACTGCCTTCTGCTAACCTCTTTTCAGAAAGGCACATTAAAATTATTTTATATGAGTTTATACGGTCCTTTACTAGAAACGATTTGCTAGCCAAAGACCTGGTTGTCTCTGGTTGGAAGTGACATATTTATACTGTTAATGAATGTCATGAACGTCATGCCACAGATATCAGACTAGCAGAATGTCAGGCCGTAGTCTGCACCCTTACACTAGTATTTGATGATTGTCATTGTTCAGACACATATCATGGACACAATGTATATCAAGTTATGAAACTCCTAGCATTTCTACCTAGGTCCCCTATTCCTCTATAATGAGCAAGAAGTGCCATGTTGATTGCAGTGTCAACATTTTAAAACAGACAATATTTAAGAAATTTGATGGATTGCTGTTTTTCTGTTGTTGTTGTTGTTGTTTTGTTTCATTTCTTTTTAGAGTGATCAACTCATAGTGCTGCTAAATACGACATTTGTAGCAGTAGGGCTGGTGTTCCTGAGCTTGGCTCTGTTGACCTTTGCCATTTTCCGTGGGAACCCGAGAGTGACAAACCCTGCTCTGATCAACCTGTGTATAAGCCTACTGCTGGCTCACCTCCTCTTCCTGCTCACACAACACTTCCTGCAGTACATACAACCCAAACAGGTGAGCACAATTATCCACATAGACTGTAAAATATTATTTATGTTTCAGATTTTAAAAAACAAGTAACCCAGCAACCTTACAGTTTTTGAGTAATTGTACCTCAAAAAGTTAACAGACCAATAATTTAGATATAAATTATGTTCACTTTCTACTTTAAGTTTACTTAATTTTTGGTAGCCTGATTACTTTCTTTTTTGAGTTTAGAGTTTCATAATGTGATTTCAACAGTTTACATAACAATGTGATATATATATATATATATATATATATATATATATATATATATATATATATATATATATATATATATATATATATAGATAAACTGGAAACACAAATTATAATAGCATTGTTTTGTAATTATTTCTCTCTCTCTCTCTCTCTCTCTCTCTCTCTCTCTCTCTCAGCTGGTGTGTGCACTGTTGGCAGGTGTTCTGCACTTCCTCTTTCTCTCTGCGTTTGTGTGGATGTTCATTGAGGCTGTGCTTCTCTTTATCACTGTAAAGAGCCTATCAAAGATCAGATCAAAGCAGAAGGAGGCACTTATAATGAGGTGTTTGATTGTGATTGGATATGGGAGTTCTTTGATTGTGGTGGGCATGTCTGCAGCACTGGGGCCTAATGGATATGGAAGTGACAAGTGAGTGTGGAGAGCATTTGGAGGAAGTTTAATCAGGTTGAGGAGGAGAGAGTTAAATATGGTACCTTTATCTAGTCAGGTCTACTGATGTGTTTTCATAGTAAGAACATCAGACAGCTGTTTCTGTTGTCTGTTCTTTCCTCTGTAGATGCTGGCTTAAGGAGGACAGGGGTTTCATCTGGAGTTTCCTGGGTCCAGTTTATTTCATTCTTGCAGTAAGTGCTGATGAACTGATTCCACAATGGCCTTTAAATGATGGAGCATTTATTATGCTTTCTGAAGCCTCTCCCCCTCCCTGATAACCTTATTATTCACAGTCCCTCAAGATCTAAGTATTAACTAGATTAGGGTTTGGTACATGTGCCAAAGTAGTGGTTAATTATTTAGTTTGATAAAATGATAGCAAGTACTACATCTAAATGTATTTCATGGACATGCTTTGCAGCTTTAAGCTTTTAACCCCACACAGTCCAGGGGACATTGCAGACGATCAAGATGCTCATTCCACCTGAAAACAAAAACGAGTAATCTGTCTGCCTTAAGATTTTGAAATGCAATTCGAACTTTAATTATAAAACAGAATATAAAACATATCATTTTGTTAACCTAGTATTGAAGGCACAGTTAACTCCAAAATACAAGGCAACCAGGTACCTACTTTTTCAAGCTAAAACCAATCTTTTGGTTTACAATCAGGAACCTTTTCAGGTCAACATTCCCTGAATATGTATCACATGTTTCTAATTTTCACCTCACCCTTAAATACTGTTTACTTCCTGTAATGAGTCCCATAGGAACAGGCGAGAGGTACAGGGGTGCGGTTTATTAAATGAGGAAAAACACAATCACTGAGGGCAAAATGAACAGGGGCAAGGGGAACACGTAGAGGTAGAACAACACATGAACCAGACAAATGGAAAAGCAAGAGTGACGACAATGTAGCGAGTGGAATTTAAACACCACAGAACAAAGCAGACTTCCCAACATAACCAACCACCTGGGAGCCAAAAATACAGGGCTTCAATAATCAGGACCACTAGGCACTAAACAGACTCAGGTGAACGTGAGAACTGGGAGAACCAAAACAAGGACTGGAATCAAGGAACAGATGAGAGGCGGAGAAAGTGAAACTAAGGAGCGGAACGAGGGAGTACAGGAAAAGAGACGACAGGGAAACCCTGACAACAGGGACACCAGGAGGGTGGCCATTCGTGACACTTCCATTCCTTCATAGTGCGGTATTGCCACTGAGCATACTGGGTGGTTTGTCCCAGTTTGCCCTTTTGACTTTTTCAATGTCTTTTTTGCTCAATGGCTTTTCAACTATTTTTTTTTCTCTCTGGATGTCCCCTTGGTTTGTGATTTATCTTGTGCCAGTCCTGACTTCCCATTGGGCTTTGACTATGTGTTTGATTTGACCAATTATCAGTAAAGTTCTACTGACTGATCTTAGCCACAAGCAACTGGCTACTTCTACCATTTTACACAAATTTGAATTGAATCTATTTTGCATTTTCTGTACAATAAAACTATTGAAAATATTTATTTTATTGTAATATTTATTTTAAATAAATCTAAATTCAAAGCTAGCATTGTTCTAAAATTTTGTGATCATCAACTAAACTAGGGATGAACAGTTTTAACCAATACTTTGTACTTACTTTCGCTTTGCCTGAATTAAATAGTCAGTAGCTACTCTTGAATACTGGAGAAAATAATCCTTTTGGTTTGATTAGTGTGATTTGGTTACACTTCTGTAGTATTAACTCAGTAATGTTTCATTGCAATTACAGTGCAACACGATCCTGTTCAGCTTAATCATCTTCAGTATCATGGTCGCTCTGACACGCCTGAACAGTGACGTTTCCCAGATTAAACAGATGAGGTAACAAACCACACATTATTTTGAAGCACATTATATTGTGTATCAAAAATGCATAATTTTATGAATTATTGGAAGGGGGCACTGCCCTATACACATAGGGAAAAACTAATCTAACTAATATCTAATAACTAATACCTGTGAAAAACCGAAGATTTATTAACATCAGTCTCATTTCTCAATTAGTTCATATTTTGTGCAGTGACCAAATACCACTGATTCAAATATACTTGCCAAGTATATTTGATGAAAAAATGTGAAGTTTATTGATTAATGAATAAACAAATTATTGATGTTGTGAGACAGGTGTTATAGGCTACTATAGCAGACTCGGGTGTACAGAATCTCTAATGAATGACAGCTGTGGGATAAATGAAAGGGGAATGAAGAGATAAAGGAAATAAATCAAATACTACTACTAATAATAATAATAAAGAAAACAATAAAAGGAAAGAACACAAATCATAGAGGTAGAACTTTAGTGTAAGCCAGAGAACTGATTAGCTATGGTGCTAACTAAGATAAGACTATCCTACCCAAAGAGCAAACAAATCTAACTACTGGAAGGTTGCCTGAAAGGGAGGATGTCACGCACTGCTCCTTCCCCATAATACAGGTTGTCACGTGGCACGGTCCGCCGCGTGCGGGGAATCCACAGGTGTATTGTTTATCTGTTTAGTAACCGCACCCCCCTGAAATTGCACACATGTGCACAGGCTTTGTCAAGCGTTGCTGGGTCTATTTAAACCCATGTCCACATGAACTTTGTTTGTTGGTCATTGTCGCTACGTAAGTCGTTTAACGTCAACATCCGTCATTGTAACTATTTGCGATAGCCGTAACGTCTGTGTTTGTGTGATCACCTTTGTTAGTGTGTACTTTGCTAAATGTAAAACCGTGTAATCATGTTCACTGTCAATTTTTGTAAGTGGCTGTCGTGTAGTGTGTGTTTCATGTTAATAAATGTCCCACATGATCGAGGAGGTCTGTGCGTCCTGCCCCGCGCACTGCGGCACTCGGGCCAGCAGCGTTACAGAGGAGATTCCTGTTATTATATGGACTAATGAGGGGAGGAAATATTAACCTGGACAGAAATATCGCAGGGTAGTGCAACGTGCTAAACACCTTGAGATAGCATATTAATGGAAAATACAGATATAAGAGCACAGAAGAGAAAGATAGAGAAAGATAGAAAGCATGATTATTACAAACATATTGTACTGTCCTAGTATAATTCATTTAAACAAGCTTCCTATGTCTATTATACTTGAGATGTGGAAGTAATCACTAAGTAACACACGTATAAAGGGTAGTATGCAAACAATAGAATTAAAGGGTTTAGGAATGGATATAATAATTTCATGAAGTTAGCAAATTTAGTGAGAGCGGGTTTCATAACAGTTCGGCGATGATAGCTAGTTCGATCTCACTCAGAATTGAGGTTGTACTGAGAATGTTATGTATATCACAATGCATTGTTGGCCATACATGGTTAATAAGTCCAGATGGGGCAGTCTGTTATAGTCACTGAGAGGCACTATGGATCCATTGTCTTTACAGTCAGTATCAACTATAAAATCTTGTTGTACTCATGGAAATTCAATGACGTTATTATCCATTTATAAATCTGGTCTCGTTGCCATGCTTGCGAGAAAAACTTTCGTATGGGAAAGGTCAAATTCCAAATTCCAATTTTCCTGATCTATGCATTCTGGATTGTGAAGAAATCCTTAAATTCCCAGCAGAGTATTTATGTTCTATCAGTGCCTCAGCCCAGATCTTGGGTCATTAAGTTTTGGGCCACGTGTCCATGCAGAGTAATAAACATTCCTTACAAAGTCGCTTTGAAGACCTGACAAGGCAGTGGAGTGCCCTTTTTAGTAGAGCCAAAAGAGTTCTGGTCAGAGTGGGTTGTGCCAGGGTTGAAAGTCCGGTCAGGCAGTAAAGCAGGGACTAGCATTCCAAAGCATCTTGACCTTCTGTGAGGGGTGTTGGGGTTACCTTAGGTTTAACTGCAGGAGCAAGAGCTGCAGCTCCTACTACATCTCCCCCACTCAGTATGATGGTCAAGACCAAGAAGGCTGCAGGTAGAGGAAGACAGCACATTATATTGTAACATTTGGATATCATATAGTTCATATTTAGAATAAAACAATCAGTAACATTTGACATAGTCACTGTTACAATTACAGTGTAACAATACCATTAATTACAGTATGGCATATTGAGTAGCAATAGTGTAACAATCCCAGCACGTACAGAGATGGAGTTGCTTTTTGTCAGCTGATTGCAGCTTTATTAGAGAAAAAGTGAATTGCACAGACATAATTTAAAGTGAAAGCCAGGGATAAAATCCAGAAATCAGTCAATGAAACAAACAAAACAGATGGAGAACAGGCAAAGAGAGCAATCCAAAAACTGGCAGAGATCCAACAAACCAGAGAAACAAACACTATGACAAATGGCTCCGCGATGTAACATGAGTAAACGAGACTGCACAAAGACAAAATGACCACATGAGGGTTATATACAGAGAGTAACTAGGACAAACAAGACACATGTAATAAAAATAATGTGGAGATACTAACCGGGGGTGGAACCCACAGAAACCAAAACAAGGAAGCACAAGGAAACAAAACCAATAACTAAACAGAGGAGGGAGGGGCGAATGTGACAAATAGTTTGATATTCTGTATATACTCTGTGCTTACGCTGTGCAGACTGATACTTGTTTTCATTATGTATCAGGGGTCTTTTTATACATTTTACTATGTTAATGACACTATAATTAATAGTTAATAGTTTAGTTACTCTGTAGTAGAGGATATTTTAGTAATGGATAAAATTATAAGCTAATAATTGCTCTCTCTCTCTCTCTTTCTTTCTCTATGTCTCTCTGTCTTTAGGACCATTGCATTTAAAACCATAGCCCAGTGTATCATCCTGGGATGTCCCTGGATCCTGGGGCCATTCACAAGCAGCAGTAAGGTGGTGGAGATCCTCTTCCTGGTCCTCAACTCCCAGCAGGGCACCTTCATCTTCCTGGTCCACTGTGTCCTCAACCAAGAGGTCAGTCATCACCTGCTGTGTTTAAGAGACTTGGCTGTCTCACTTACAAATCTGTCACGTGTCACTACAATGCAGCATCCATTTCTTACTTACTCAGAGCTGATTTGATGTCTAGCAGTGGGGAAACCATACACAACTGAATATTCCAGAGAACTGTTCACTTTTTAACGGAGCAAGGAAAAAGACCACAGGAGTTTGTGAGGGGATAGTATTTATTTTTGCCCAGATTATCCTAGTTACAGCTCTGCACCGAATGGAAACATTACTTATCAAATTTGTAGCATCTTTTTAATTCACATCAAGTTCAGTTTATTTAAACTTTATGTTAAGCCAAAGAGTTGCATTCTACTAGATTTATTACCATTTTTCTGGACATGCCACCTAAAATTCCAGGACATTGTAGCCTGCACTCTTTTTTTGTCATTTTCATCCCTCTTTCCTATGAAAATTAAATGTATTACCTCTCATATTTTCTCACAAAAATATGTGTTGACTTCCTCAGTCCATGCCATTCAATCTGTGCTGGTATCCTCCTCTTTTCATGCTGTTGACATACCTTTTCACCAAATTACTTAGACTTATAACACTGTGAAGCAAAAACCTGTCTCTTATATGCTAAATTAGTTTGTCTTAATATTTTGCTTACTTGTAAATCAGTCCAGTGAATACAGAGGGAGGGCTAAAATTTCATCTGATTTCAGATTATGAGTGGCATATATTTGTCAGTCTACTGATAAAACCAGTCTAGTGATGCAACGTAACATGTTGAATGATGTTGCCTGCTCCCTGTCTCATCTATTTCCAGGTCAGACAACAGTACAAGAAGTTGATTGGTGTTTTGTTTATCCCCAGTGAAAGCACCATAACAGAAGTCCAGATGACATGATTACATAATTTGTCTGTGGGTCTTACAAATTCTGTCAGCATTTTATTACATTTTATTATGTGACTGAGAACAAATTCTCATTTAGTCTCCATACACTCAAATTCTCATTTACTCTCCATACAATCAAGCTGTTACATGAAGCATTGAACAGGGAACCTGTGAAACAATATACAGCTTTTGGACATTTTCAAATATTGAAAATAAAATGTTTCACATTAGAAGCAAAAAGTTAAATAATAGTTTAAATAACCTAGATGCTTTTACCCAGAGGACCAATGTAATGTGATTCCCCACTCTGCTATAGGTCTAATATTTCTAAAGTCTGCAATGTTCTCTTATTCTTATAGAAACTTCTTCCACTAGTGTGTCGAGGTGATGGGATTAGTGCAGCACTCTCTTCTCTGTCTTATCCCAAAAGGTCTATTAGCAGTGTACAGCAGGAAGCTAGCAGAATCCTCTCACACTCCCACCAGGATGAGAGTGATCGCAATCTTTTTTTTTAAGTGTGTGTGAAAAGTAATTTTATTGTCTTTGTACAAAATATACATGGTCCCTCCCTGGTATTGTGGTGGATCTGGATATTTTACAGTTTTGATAGTATACAATAGATTATGTGAATAAAGTAAAGCTATACAAGCACATATGTAATTGACACACAACTAAGGTAAGGAGGTATCATCTGTGCATCAGTAAAGCTTCAAAAAGAGTTTTGTAAAGATTTTACAGTGATCATGATCTTCAAAATCTGTTTGCTATCTTTTGTTTAATTGTCTTCATGATCTTGTATGTATATACAAAATATATAATGAGCACTTTCTAGCAAACTTGCCTCTTGCTCCCTCTGTGCTGCCAGCGTCACA
Organism: Electrophorus electricus; assembly: GCF_041902795.1. NCBI lineage: Eukaryota > Metazoa > Chordata > Actinopteri > Gymnotiformes > Gymnotidae > Electrophorus > Electrophorus electricus. The sequence goes on along the minus strand of NC_137514.1, from coordinate 4,693,926 downwards.
CTTTACTTAAAGTAGTGAAATAAAATGTATTAATGCTCTTGTTGTTGTTCTTCTTGCTGTTGTATTTCCATATATCATAAATCCATTATGCACCAAAATCTAAAAGATTATATTGTCTATGCATCAGTGCATTGAAAGTAGCTGCCCTCACGCAAGTAATTCAAACCATTCAGCTTCAAATCACTATGTTGACTTTGACACTGAATGTAAAGAAACTTGTGTAAATGTAAAGAGATACAAAACTTTGAAAGGAGGAGAAACATGGAAAAAGGAGATCATGGAGAATACCACATTTCTATACTTAAGTGACATTCAACAACTTAATGTAAATAATGTGTGTTCCTGCTTAGGAGGTGTATTGATTGCTGTTATAAACAAATGAAACACTGTAGTCACTATGCAAATGTAACACACAAGCTCAGAACATATAGACCAAGTGTGAGTTTATTAAGAGCCAGAAGACAGGTTTAAAGTGGCAGACAAAATCCAAAGAACTAATCTAAAAAACAGTAAAAATTCTACAAACAACAACCACTAAGAACTAGGATAGCTCAGAAATGCAAGAAAATCAACAAGACCTCACACAGAACAAAGTGATGGTGTTTCTTTACTACAACAGGTGATGATCATTAATACGGTATAAGTAGGGGAATGCTGATTAATATTGAGGAGCTTGCAGGAGAGGGACTGTCATCTGTGACAGCATCATTCAGTACTTTTCAATAGTTTAGTAATGGTTGATTGGATATGGATTAATCATAGGCCCTGTCTAAATGCTGCTGTTAATAGTGTCATCAACCTGAAAATGCTTTTATTCCCTTCCAATGCTAAACCAATTATTTGTTTTTTGTTTGTTTTTTGGTGAAATATACAAGATTATTTATGTTGGCTTGTCAGGTATTCCCATCCCTGGACATCTCGCTTCCATTGGCGATAGCCTTCCATGTGCTTCTTTGTTTTGGTTTTGCTCTGTTCTGCCTCCTTGTTTAGTCCTCCACCCTGATTGCATTCACCTGAGTCTAGTTATCCCTTGTTGAGTGCTGTTTTTAAGATCTGTGTTTGTTAGTTTGCTTGTTGGATATTGTATGACTTGCTTGGGTTTCATGTTCAGCATACTCTCTGTGTTGCTAGTAGCTACTTTGTTAGTAGCTAGTTTGTCCTGCTGCAAGTAATATATGTCCCAACAATCAGAAACCTTGTTTGGGGAAGACGTGGCGGGACTTCTGCCTTATAAGCAGACCACTTGCAGAAGCAGTGCAGCACAGCCCTGGGGCACTTTGGGGAGATACGTACTTAAATATTTCAAACTAAATGATATTGATACTAACCACCTAACAAATGCATATACTTGTTATTTATTATGGGTACAAAATACATAGCTATACTTTAAGATAACAACAACAATAAAACAACAACAATAAGAGCAACAACAACAACAACAACAGTAATAATAATAATAATAATTTTGATGCAGCCCTTTTTACTTGCTGTTTTTAATCTGTTTCAGAACTTGCTGCTGTGTCCTTTGTGATCTATGCAAAATGAGTAAAATCTCCCCTGAAACACACTCCAGTGAGTTATTCATTTCAAACAGAATTCTTTGATAATAACAAATAACTAAATAAATACTTGAAATTTGAGGTAGCCATTTTTTTTTGTTTAGAAAGTTACAAAAGAAGAATAAATAGGATTATTTACTCTTGTAGACATAAAGCACAATTTGAGTTGATGGTTAACCAAATATTTTATAGTAAGTTATTCTAAGTTGTTTTTCTACCTTGTTTCTTGTTTCTTGTGTTTACTTGAGGGAAACTGAATGCGTTGTAAATGGTTGTACACTTATCAGAGTCATCTTTAAAGCTGTGATAGCAAGTAAACCTTTTAAACAAGGTTCTTAGGTCTATACAGCTGGGTGTTTGTGCTCCAAATGCTGCTTCCAGTCTTAATGTAATGCACATATCAGTGTGATGATCAGGACTCACTTGGTACAGTCAGTCAACCTCCTGAAGTTCTGTAAGAGACTTGAGCTCTAGGCGACCACGCAAGAAGAGAAACACATGCAGCTGTTAACTTATATCAAAATGATCTGAGTTCATCTTACAATGTGTGCACAAATATTAGGCAAGATAATATTTTGATCATCTCATAATCTTTTTGCATATTTTCCAACTCCAAGCTATATAAACTTGAATGCTTATTGGATTTAAGCATATCAGGTGATGTGTATTTGTGTAATGTGAGAGGGTGTGGCCTAAGGAAATCAACACCCTATATCAAGGTGTGCATAATTATTAGGCAGCTTAATTTCCTCAAGCAAAAAGTCAAACATTGTAAAAAGTCATTCAAAGGGATGCAGCACTCTTACAATTAGTAAGTTATTGGGGTGTGATCACAGAACCATCAAACGTTTTGTTGCAAATAGTCCACAGGTTTGCATGAAACGTGTTGAGGAAAAAAAGATGCAGATTAACTGTCAAAGATTTGAGAAGAATGAATCATGAAGTGACCTGGAAATCATTATCCTCCAGTGCTGTTATATTCCAGAACTGTAATCCACCTTGAGTGCCCAGGAGTACAAGGTTTTCAGTACTCACAGACATGACCAAGGTAAAGAAGGCTATAAACCAACAACCACTGAACAACATACATAAGGTGAAACGTCAAGACTGGGCCAAGAAATATCTGAAGACAAATTTTTCAAAGGATTTATGGACTGATGAAAGACCAGATGGATGGGCCTTTTGCTGGATCAGTAATGGGCACAGAGCTCCACTTCGACTCACCAGGAAGGTGGAGGTGGGACACTATTATGGGTTGGTATTATTAAAGATGAGCTAATTGGCCCTTTTTTTTTTTTACGATGGACTTAAAATAAACTCCCAAACCTACTGCCAGTTTTTAGAAACCTTCTTCAAACAGTGGAACAGAAAAAAGTCTGCACCTTTCAAGAAGACCATGATTTTTATGCAGGACAATGCTCCATTGCATGCATCGAAGTACTCCACTTCATGTCTAGCCAGTAAAGGCCTTAAAGATTAAAAATAATTTGAACTTCTGGAACTTCTGGGAGATTTATGGTGAAGGAAAACAATACAGATTTCTGAACCGTGTCTGGGAGGCTGCAGCTGCTCCTGCACAAAGGTGATTGTGTCACGGTATGGCCCCTCCCTCGCCCGTCACAGATTGTAAACAGATTAAAAAACTGACAGACCCCATGAATAGAAGGCTTATGACTATTATTGAATAAGACAGTGGCTATATTGGTCACTGATTTTTTTAAAATGTCAGAAATGTTTTTTGTAAATGTTTTTATTTGTATGTTGTTTGTTTATTATTCTCACTTTAACAGATGAAAATAAACAAGTCAGATGGGTAAATTTCTATTTTTCATTTAGGTGCATAATAATTCTGCACACTAATAGTTGCCCAATAATTATGCACACATAGATATTTTCCTAAGAAAGCTAAAACTTCACTTTTACTTTCTTAAATATTCAGGTTTCAGGTTTATTAACATTTTGGATTGACCAAGAGCACTGTATTTGTTCAATAATAAAATGAATCCTCAAAAATAGAACTTGCCTAATAATTGTGCACACATTATAGTCTCAAACAGCACGCTAACAAGATGTTTTTATGAAATTATTCTAATAAGGGTTAAGGGTGGGAATTACGTATTCTATTAAATTATACAATATACATTATACAATATAAAACAAATGCTAAATTATATATTTTCTCCTAATATTAAGGAGAAATAAGTCCTCCTGTTTCACTGGTCTTTTGAACACATACAGGCACAGCTGTTAGCTAGGCAGCTAGGCAACATAATATATCTAGCTAGCTAGCCGGTCTAATTGGTTACCTAATTGCATTGTTAATATAACAAAATGTAAAACATCTACTAAGTGACCTTGAGCTAAAGTTCAGAGTAGTCCAAGAAATTGTAATAATCACAGTTATCACCAAATCCAATGTGATGTTTGTGACTTATCTTATATGCACAATATTTAGCCGATATGAACTATAGACCCAGAGCAAAGAAAAGCAGCTGTGTGTGTGTGTGTGTGTGTGTGTGTGTGTGTATATTGTCTGGCCAAAAATATTTAATATTTTATTAAATACTCTAATATTTCGTTGGACTGCCTTTAGCTTTGATTATGGCACGCATTCGCTGTGGTGTCGTTTCCACAAGCTTCTGCAATGTCACAAGATTTATTTCTGTCCAGAGTTGCATTAATTTTTCCCCAAGATCTTGTATCGATGATGGGAGATTTGGACCACTGCGTAACGTCTTCTCCAGCACATCCCAAAGATTCTCAATGGGGTTCAGGTCTGGGCTCTGTGGTGGCCAATCCATGTGTGAAAAAGATGTCTCATGCTCCCTGAACCACTCTTTCACAATTTGAGCCTGATGAATCCTAGCATTGTCATCTTGGAATATACCCGTGCCATAAGGGAAGAAAAAATTCATTGATGGAATAACCTGGTCATTCAGTATATTCAGGTAGTCAGCTGACCTCATTCTTTGGGCACATAACATTGCTGAACCTAGACCTGACCAAGTGCAGCAACCCCAGATCATAGGTTACACAGCTGTTTAGTCCCAATCCCTTGAGTTCCCTTTGCATTGTGCGAGTGGAAATGCTCTTACTTTCACTATTACTGTCTACTGTTGTTTTTCTATGATTTGATTTCACCACATGTTTAAGTGATTGCTGATCATGATTATTCAAGATTGTTTTGCGACCACATTCCTTCCTCGAAGATGATGTTGCCCCACTGCCCTTCCACTTTTTAATAATGCATTGGACAGTTCTTAACCTGATTTTAGTAGTTTCAGCAATCTCCTTAGATGTTTTCTCTGCTTAATGCATGCCAGTAATTTGACCCTTCTGAAACAGATTAACATCTTTTCCACGACCACAGGATGTGTCTTTCGACCTGGTTGTTTAAGAAATGAGAAGCTACTCACTGCATCAGTTAGGGTTAAATAACCTGTTGCCAGATGAAACATAATCACCAATACAATAAATATATATATATTAAATGAGTATGAAGTATTTGTTATTATTTTGGCTACTCTACCCACCTCAGCAGGAGAGCTACATCAGTAATTACACTTTGTCCTCATTCAGTGCTACACAGGATTCTACAGCAGTGATATAATTCTACAGACCCTCTGTACCATGCATTCTGTACCACACTGAACAACATTCACAGATCTGCCCAGGGCCAGTGGCATCAGATTTGGCTATTGGACACCCTACTGAAAGAAGAAGATGAGCTACCCGTTACACTTGAGCATCAGTATCATCTGTGCAATTCCAGGATTCCTCTACATTTTTGAGAAATATCGATCTAATATGGACCATCATTCTCCCCTAAAAATACTTTTTTAGGCTCTCCAGCGATGACCATTTGAGAGACCCCACAGACGTGGGGGAGTATTACACCACAGTTCCATTTTGTTGTAAAATCCAAAATTAAGAAACCCAAAATGCCTTGGCTTGGGTAGTAAGTCAATACCTGGTAAACTCTCCAAAGACTTGATTCAACAGTAGTTAGTCTGAGATTGAAGAAAACATTCTGAAACGTTCTGCTCAACCACAGGTCTGACTTACCCATTAACAGCACCTTCCTGACTAATCTACACCCTTTACAGGTCACTCCATGTAACTGCGACTTATAAATGTGACCCTACCAATTGTCACTAAAAATGTGTGTCACTAAGAAACGTTTTTAAAACGTCTCTGGAAAATCAAAGGAGTACAGGAAAAGTAGAGGAAAACCACACACAGCAATGACAATCCTCCCCGCCATCTTGTCACAACACTGATTTCAACTTGACATGATGAAAAAAATGAAAGCAGCAACACTTGATGACTGGAGAAACCAAATCCACACTTTATTTTACACCAACATGTTTCAGCCTTCATCGGGGTCGAAGGGAATAGTGATTGCATAGTTGCTTAAATACACAAAGAACAGGAAATATAATTTAAAAACAATAAAATGGCTGCAACATCCAAGTCTTCTGGTGACATGAAGAAATGTACTACACAGTGGTGATTGACTATTGTTCAGAAAAACTCCCTTCTCATTTACATAAAATGGAGAAAAGTTCAACATTTCAAAGTATCTTTGCTTGTAACACGCTCACTCCAATAATTCCTCATACACAACCACCACCTGCCTCCTAAGAAATCAATGCAAGGTGGAGAGAAAATCGACTGGCTTCACTGCAATTTAAACGTACTGTTACCACTCAGTCATTAGGGCAGGCTATTAGCTACTAGCTTAGCATGGTAGTCTTGTTTGGCAAGGCTAAAGTTACTAGTGTAGCTAACTATGTAGTTAACTGTTATTTAATAAATGCTTTGAAAGTTGCCATTTGTCTTTTAAAATGCATGGAATTCCTCATTTTTGAGAAACCAGGTCAATGAAATTAACCAAATTTTCCTGTGAATTTAGTAGAGCCCTATTCATTAACCACACATCCTATTTTGCTCAAAATTAAATGGATGTTTCCTGTATTACCATCTCTGATGTTTCCTTTAGTGACATGTCTGTTTTTGCCACTTCTTTCCACTCATTTTCTTTTTTTTTTACTTTCATCATTAATTGATTGAAAATTATTTACTACAAAGAGTATCAGCTGGTCCAATTTCCATTCTAAAGACTTCTGTACAAGATTTTTTTCTCTCTTTTACATTGTCATGTGCACTTTTCTAAATTGTTGTGGACTGATGTAATTTTTATGATGGGTTTAATCATATCATATGGGCCTTGTGTTTTTAAAACTGCTTAGAGAAACTTCTTATAAATGGTTTGTGTGTGCTTATGTGTTTGCAGTATTTCTTTAATAAAAACCAATATGAAAACAGGAACATACATCTGAAGGCCACAAGACGTTTGGAGGTCTGTATTGATTGACTCTGCAGAAAATTGGAGATCTGAACACTGTGCCTCAGCATCCGCTGACCCTGCTCTGTCATTTTATGTTGCCCATCACTTCGTGGCTGAGTTGCTCTCGTTCCCAATCGCTTTGTTATAATACCACTGACAAGTGACTGTGGAATATTTAGTTACGAGGAAATTTCATAACTGGACTTGTTGCACAGGTGGCATCCTATCACGATAGCACAGTGGAATTCACTGAGCTCCTGAGTGTGACCCATTCTTTCACAAATGTTTGTAGAAGCAGTCTGCATGCCTAGGTGCTTGGTTTTATACACCTGTGGCTATGGAAGTGATTGGAACACATGAATTCATTGATTTGGATGGGTGATTGAATACTTTTGGCAATATAGTGTATGTATATTCCACCGGTCAAAAGTTTGCATGTATGCAAATATATTTGATATATTCTGTAAATTTACATAATCTAAAGTGTAATTTTAAATCTGTAATTTACACATAATCTATCTGTGTCCTGATGTTTCAGTTGTACTGTTTCTACTTTAATTAAAATATTCAAAAATGTATTAAATGTTAGGTCTATATTTTGGCCTTCTATTGTGTCAGATGACAATAGCCTTATTCTATACAAAACAATGTATCTTACTTGAAATATTACTCAATCATAAATCTTAGCAGGATATGACTCATGACTGAGGTGTAACATGTCAGTTGTGTTTGATGTTTGACCAAGTAATGAGTGATGCCATTTCTTAAGTTAGTGCTTTGACACTGTGGCTTATTTTCTCAGTACATGTAAGACTTCAACATGCCCTGTCTTAAATCAGCTGCTGTATCCTTGGTAGCCAGCAGGGGGCAGTGGTGAGTGTAGCAACTGTGGCACAGTGTCAACACTCAGCTCATCTGACATCTTTGGGGTTTTTTCTCTTCTCTCCTGTAGTGCTTGGTTGCAATATGGAATATTAATCTACTTCTGGTTCATTATTAATAAATAGTTTACTTGACACTTAACACTTAAACAACCATCTAGCTATAATGTGATTAGTGTTAGCTGAGTGGTTATGTTTCCTCGTAACTGGATGGTTGCTAGTTCAAGCCTTGCCAATGTTGGGCCCTTAACCATTCGATTTCTCAAGTTGGACTCAGTCAAAGTTGTAAGCTGCTTTGGATAAAAGTGTCCGCTAAATGCCGTAGAAGAGTAATTTGAGAATAGTGTGCTTTCATTTCTGAAGTATCGCAAACAAGCAAAAAACAAAGCAAAAAGAGACAGACTAAACACATTCACATGATAATCTGGGAGTCCTCACATGCCCTCACCACTCTCTCTTGCCACATATTATTATTATTATTATTATTATTATTATTATTATTATTACTCAGATCCTTTTATTCAAGAAGTGAATGTACTTCTGCCATCCTGACACTTCTGGTAGTTTCAGAAACAGTCAATGCCTAAAATCTACCAGGAGAGAGTGCCTAAAGGGAACACATAACTGCTGCAGACTCTAACAGCGAGAGAGAGAAGTAAAGCTATAGAGATATCACACTTAATCAATGATCTGTCTGATCTTTGTTACAAATGCAGTCAGTTTTCAACTTAAAGGTCTTTGTGCCAAGGATGAAAATCAGATGTCACTGCATAATTATTAAAATATTCACACTCAAGAAAATATCTCAGGCTCACAGTAAACAAAGGTATGCAGAAATAATTTAAGGCCATGTGTTCCCATGGGTGGATAATTCAGATTCAGGAAATGAAAATCACCCTCAGGATTTTGGTCCATTTAGATCTGTTTATTATCTTTAAAAAACCAGGCAGAGTTAGTCAGTGGAATTGATAAGTAGATACAAAATCATACCAGGACTGTGATTATTTAAGAGGAACTCACTCAAACCCCAGGGCACTATAAATATATTAAACCAGGGTTTTTGAATATGTAAACAGCAGTTTCACAATGTGCTGTGTGGGGAGTGTGTTGGCTCACTATCATCTGGTTAGTCTTCACATGTCTTCCTGTTTTTTTCTCATGCCTCCTCAAGCTTGGTCTGCTTCTCTTTGTCTCTGCACCCTCTGCCAGTTTTTATCTGTGTTTTTTCTGTTCATCACTCTTTTTCTCTCTCTCTCACGCTCTCATGGACATGACACATAGGCATGAAACTATCGGAATTTTCAATTACTTTCAATTGTAACTTCTTAAATGATTTTATTTATTTTTCATTAATCCACATACTGATATATTTTTATTTTAACATATTTAAATTCTTTTAAGGTCAGACCACTACACTAGAAAAGGATTTTTTCTGGTAGTGTAGGGACCTGCCATTGTGAAAGGGCGGGGGGGGGGGGTTCTGATGCAATAAAAAGAGGAACAACCATCAAAGATTAAAATCTATCTCACACAGTTATGCAGTTAAAACCTTAAAGCTGCTGCTTCCATTTTTATTTAGTGTTCATAGAGTTGGTATGAGGTAAGAACCAATTTACTTTGGTATATACATACACTTTATATGCACATTTTAAAAGGGGGTTCTTTGTGGGTTCTCTAGTAAACGAAGCAGTTAAATATGAAACATTTTAGCTAATGGTTGCATTATACTCTTATTACTCTTATACTCTTACAATAGCTTTCTTACTACTACTACAAGCATACTACTACTACAACTACTACTGCTGATAATAAAAATATTAGTTATAATACTAATACTACTACTACTGCTCCTCCTCCTCCTCCTCCTACTACCACTAATAGTAGTAGATTATTGTTGCTATTGATGTTAGTCTAATATATATATATATAATGCAGGGTTGTGGATGCAAGTTTTAATTAGGAAGGAAGACAAAAAAACCACAACATTTTCATCCCTGTAACAACATTACAAACAACATTTTCATCCCTGTAATTACAGAGCTGTCTGTGATGATGTCAGTCCAAATAACCTCTGCCATTCCTCTTGTTTTTCTTATAATATCTGGTGAGTCTGAACTTTTTTTGCCAGATATTTTTGAACAAAAAAAACCCCAAAGCAAAACAGAGTGACAGACTAATGTGCTAGCCAATATTTGTATGTACAGTCATATTTGTGCAGTAGTGGCAGAGCTGTGCAGTGTGTTTGCCTCTGCTTTCCCGAAGGTTTGTTTAGCTCATCGTTCCTAACTCCAAATTATTCAAAATGATAAATATCCATTTTAATACTTGAGCAGTAAATAACAATAACTGACACTTTTTTCTTTTTTTTGTGTTGCAGGGTTTGTTGTAGAGGGTGGGTGGAATGTGAATTACAGCCCCAAATCTATCTGTGCCCTAAATGTATCTACAGTGACCATGGGCTGTACTTACACGTACCCATCTGGTTATGTAATTGTTAAAACATTGTGGAGTACAGAGCTGGTTGAAGGTAATCAAGAGCCTTCTGACATATCTTTAGACACCGAGTACAGAGACAGGGTTGAGTACCTCGGAGATAAACAGTCCAACTGCACCCTCATACTGAGAGATGTGACAGAACAGGACCAAAGGAAATACTACTTCAGGTTTATAACAAGTACTACTACAGGAAAATGGCAAGGTCAAGATGGAGTTCAGCTTTTTGTCACAGGTGAGCTACACAGTAATTGCACTCTGTCCTCAATGAGTGCCTCAGAGGACTCTACAGCAGTGATCTTCTATACCACACCTGGGGAAAAGTTTTAAGTGAGAAAAGGAAATGATTTGACCTTTTTTGAATAGTTAAAACACACAAAGACAGACTTAGACACACAATGAAGTGATTAAATGCTAAGGTCTAATTTGAGCAGTACATGCTCCTAAAATCTCATCAGAGACTCATTATAAGACTCAGTCTATGCACTGATGCTCAAAATACTGCTGACAACCTTATTGAACAGATGCAGTATGAGGTGTAGCTTTGTTCTTTCTTATTCTCAGACCTCCAGGTGGAGACTCCTGAGGAAGTGGTGGAGGGAGATGACGTCACTCTCGCGTGTAAAACCACATGCAATCTGACTGGTCCATCGTACATCTGGTACAAAAATGGGGTCAGTTTATCCTCCAACACCAAGGCCCTGAACCTGAAGACAGTCAGCAGTGAGCATGCAGGCAGTTACAGCTGTGCTGTACTGGGACAAAGCCATTCATCTTCCGCTGTTATTCTTGATGTCAGGTGTAAGTACAGATGCATTCATCTATTCTCATAAAACAACTATCTCAAGACCAACTCATATCAAGGCAATTATGGGTTTAAATATTTGGCAATTAAAATCTGACTATTTCTTTTACAACTAATTACTTTATCTGGTTTGCCCAACATTTATGCCTGAACTGAGAATATCAATAATCTTATTATTCCTATGATGTAGCAAAATGTTTGGGTGTTTTCTCTTTGACTAAAAAATTCAACTGACCTCAATATTTCTCACAGATGCTCCAAAAAGAGCATCAGTGTCCATCACTCCCTCTGGTGAAATAGTGGAAGGTAGTTCAGTGACTCTGACCTGCAGCAGTGATGCCAACCCACCTGTGCAGAGCTACAACTGGTATAAGGAGAAAACATTATTAGGAAAAGAAAACACATACATTATTCCTAATATCAGCTCTGAGGACAGTGGGGAATACAAGTGCAAGTCCACTAATCAACATGGATCAAAATACTCATCTGTAATACTGAATGTTATGTGTAAGTTAATGTTTGTACAATTTGAAATTCTGTGTTTTGTAAAGGTACAATAAAGAAAATACCTCCTCTGATGATTAAATCATGCCATTGTTTCCTGGTTTTTAGATCCTCCAAAGAATGTATCAGTGTCCATCAGTCCCTCTGGTGAAATAGTGGAGGGCAGTTCAGTGACTCTGACCTGCAGCAGTGATGCCAACCCACCTGTGCAGAACTACACCTGGTTTAAGAAGAAAACATTATTAGGAAAAGAAAGCACATACATTATTCCTAATATCAGCTCTGAGGACAGTGGGGAATACAAGTGCAAGTCCAGTAATCAACATGGAGATAAATACTCTGCTGTAATACTGAATGTTATGTGTAAGTTAATGTTTGTACAATTTGAAATTCTGTGTTTTGTAAAGGTACAATAAAGACAAACCTCTTCTGATGATTAAATCATGCCATTGTTTCCTGGTTTTTAGATCCTCCAAAGAATGTATCAGTGTCCATCAGTCCCTCTGGTGAAATAGTGGAGGGCAGTTCAGTGACTCTGACCTGCAGCAGTGATGCCAACCCACCTGTGCAGAACTACACCTGGTTTAAAGAAGGAGGAACCTCACCTGTAGGATCTGGACAGACTTACAACTTCACCATCAGCTCCAGTAGCAGTGGCTGGTACTACTGTGTGGCTCAGAACAAATATGGTTCTCACAGTTCTGCACTCTCAGTCATTTTAAAGGGTGAGAAATGGGTTTACACTATTATGGAATTAGATTAGAATTTTAGAGCTCCCATTTTGATGGTCTTTTATTTAAATAATATCTATTGATATTAATTATAATGATAACAATCTCTCTCTCTCTCTCTCTCTCTCTCTCTCTCTCTCTCTCTCTCTCTCTCTCTTAGCAAGAGTCTCCATGATTTTTTATATAGTTGTTGGAGTCTGTCTAACTGTGGTTGTAGTCCTACTCAGTGGAGTTTTCTGGACAAGGTAAAGATGTGTGTGTGTTTCATATTCATTAAAAGTTATTGCTATTATTATTATTATTATTATTATTATTGTTATTATTATTATTATTATTATTATTATTATTGTGTCAGGAGAAAACTAAGAGATGATTTGCCTGAAGAACCTATGTTAAAACAGGTAAGGCCATACTGATACCACAGCATTTTTAATCTAGTTTTCATTTTGTTACTCTGTGAACTCAGGAAATATATGTGTAATGTAGAGCAAAGTGAGGTAGGATGCAAATGTGGAGATGAGCAACAAACCGTGGTCATTATTAATCGCGGTCAACCGTCTAGGGTCAGTAGGCCAGGAGTCAGACATGAAACCATAAAAAATTATGCCCAGGAGTGTCAGAGAACAACAGAGAACAGGAAACACAAGACACCAGAAAGCAAACCAATGAATGTCCAGCAACAAAAAGAGAAAGACATGAGGTGTATATATACACAACTAGGTTAAGGGGAAACGAGACAGCTGAAAAGCAAATAAACATAAATACGAGCATAAACAAAATCACATTGTGCTAGCACCATTGAATCAGCAGCAACAATGGGGGGAGACCAAGAGAATTTGAATGACAGCAATTTGGTAAAAAGCTAAAATCAGTACACATCTACCATGATCATGTAACCTGTTGTGAGTGTATTTTCTTTGCTGACTACTACAAGCATATAGGCAACAAACATTTACTTTATTAAAAAAATCTTATTTCTCTTGCTGTCTCTTTCATGTACTTATTTCAGTGTGGCCCTATCAATCCTTGCGTCAAGATACAGCTGCAAAGTATAATTTTTTCATCCTTCAGGAAAACATCTATAGCAATGTAACAGCAAGAGCTACAAGCAGTGATCCAGCCTCCAACCTGGATATGACCAATCAGGATGTTCAATATGCCAGTGTTGTGCCTCAGCAACATACTTATCCCAGGAAAGCTGAAGGTCCTGTGGTGAAAGCTGCTGTCTCTGGGCCAGTTGAGGAGTCTGAGTATGCTACTGCCCAACACCAACATCATCAGTTTATAGAGAAGGACTGCATTCAGTATGCCAGTGTGAAATTTACCTGCAATGGTCCAGCCAGCAGGTAAAAGAGAACACCACAATCAGGCTCTTAGTACTGCACTGTAACAGTGTAAATTTGAGCGAACGCTTTCAGAATGTTTTTCAGATTGATCACAGTTGGTTCCACTTTTGTCTTTGATTACAGGTGTGTTGGTCTCTCACTTGAGGATTCCTTAGTGATCTACAGCAGTGTGAAATGAACAATATACACACATGTTTTTAGGACCAGTATTATCAGCAGTTGAGAGAGCTGTCATCTTTATTAGACACCTTAATGAAATGAGAAGACAAATCACCAGATGGAACTACCAAATTACATTTTAACTTGATATAATCTAAGACAGTATTTCAGTACACACATACACACACACACACACACACACACACACATCATCCTCATTATCATCATCATAAATTTATGGAGAATATATCTATATATATATATATCTATATATATATCTATATCTATATCTATCTATATATATATATATATATCCGTAGCGGTAAAAGTTTTTACAGAGCCAGGTTGCTGGCCCGGCGCCTATACCTCCTCCTTTCACATCCGGCACTTGGGAACCGGCAATGGTAGAGTTACGGAAACAACAAGCGAATATTCTAAACGATCCCATCAGCAAAGAGGACCTGGCCCTAACTTGATGACGGTGCTGGAGCAAACCCCCGAGGGTGTCCAACTCCTGATGCAGACCGGAACCTTCGATGCAAAAATGATTTCCAAATTAGGCACCTGGAACGTTAGAACTCTCTGCGAAGGTGGGAAGCTCGCCCAGCTTCTACACGAATTTGACAACTACAATCTTGACATATTGGGCGTCTCCGAAATGCGTTGGGCTGGATCAGGAAAGATCGTAAGTGATGGCAAGTCAGTCCTGTATTCAGGACATGAGGAGCACCATATTCATGGTGTCGGATTGGTGCTTAGTAAAAAGGCATCATGTGCACTGCTTGGATGGAAACCTGTCAATGATCGCATCATCACCACACGATTTCAATCAAGAAACGCTAAAACTTCCATCATCCAAGTATACGCTCCAACCGAAGACTCCGATGACGATCAGAAGGATACGTTCTACGGACTGCTACACGACACCATTGACACCCAAGACACCCATGACGTTAAACTTCTCATTGGTGATTTTAATGCACAAATTATCGATGACCGTCGTGGCTTAAAAAACGTCATTGGTCCACACAGTTCGTGGCGACAGACGAACAATAATGGTGAACGACTTCTATCCTTTAGCAATATGAACAATTTCTGCATTGGTAACACATACTTCCGACACAAAAACATCCATAAGAAAACCTGGCGATCGCCGGATGGAGCCACATACAATGAAATTGACTTTATCTGTATCTCTCGGCGATGGCGTCCAGCACTGTTGGACGTCAGAGCCTATCGCGGGGCGGACGTTGGATCGGACCATTATCTCGTATGATCCTCAATTCGGTTACGGCTCAAACGGAGAGAACAAAAGCAACGACAACGTCCTTACGCTGTGGAGAAGCTGAAAGACTTTGGCACCACACCGCCACCTTCAGACCTGGTAGTTAATCTTGATCTAATCACTATCGAGGAAACTAAGGTGGCTATTCGAACACTCCAAGCCAACAAAGCACCCGGCCTAGACGAGATAGCACCGGAAATGCTAAAGCATGGTGGAGACGCAATTGCAAACACCCTCACAGTGCTGTTCAACAAGTGCTGGCAAGATCAGAGTGTCCCAAGTGCCTGGAGGAAAGGAGTAATCGTTAAACTCCCCAAGAAAGGCAATACCGCCGACTGCAACAATTGGAAGGGCATTACACTCCTCTTGGTTCCTGGAAAAGTCTTCTGCAGCGTTCTATTACGGCGCCTTCAACAAGCTGTGAACGAAATTCTCCAGGAAGAGCAAGCCGGATTCAGAGTGGGCCGATCGTGCAGTGAGCAGATTTACATGCTTCGTAATATCATCAAACAGTGCATCGAATTCCAGCGCCCCCTGCTCATCAACTTTATCGACTTCAAAAAGGCTTTTGATAGCATCCACAGGGGCTCCTTGTGGAAAATTGTACGAGCCTACGGCATTCCACAGCGGTTTGTGAACGTCTTCCAGAACCTATATATCAGCTCTAGCTGCTGCGTCAGGACAGACGATGGCTACACAGACTTCTTCAGCATCGAAACCGGAGTCAAGCAAGGATGTATCCTGTCGCCAATTCTCTTCTCGCTCACAGTCGACTACGTCATGAAAAAGGCGATGATGAGCCCAGTGACTGGAATCCCTTGGACAAACGGATCTCATCTCACTGATCTCGATTTCGCAGATGACATTGCTTTGCTAGCGAATACAAAACCGGCTCTACAATCCATGACAGCATGCCTTGAGGGCGAAGCGGAAAAGGTTGGCTTGCGCATTAACACAGACAAAACCAAGGTCATGCGGGTGAATTGTCAAACAAAGGTGCAGATAACTATTGGGCAGCAAACGGTGGAGGACATCGACGAGTTCACATATCTCGGCAGCATAGTATCCAATAATGACGGTGGCTCAGAAGCGAACGTTCGATGTAGGATCAGAAAGGCGGCGGGTGTGTTCTACACCGCATCTGGTCCTCAACAACAATCAATACAGAAATCAAAATGCGTCTGTACTCCACGATCTTCATCCCAACTGCCATTTACGCCAGTGAAACCTGGAGGAACACAAAGAGGATCGCCCAGAAACTAAACGTTTTCCATCAACAGTGCCTACGCCGAATATTGGGTATCTCGTATAAGGACAGAATTAGCAATGAGGAAGTTTTCAATGGAGTGGATTGCGGAAGCTGGAAGAAATTGTCACCGCACGCAGAATGTGCCTCACTGGTCATCTCCCACGTCTTCCAGACAAACGCATCTCAAAGGCAGCTGTACACTGGACACCGACAGGAGGAAAGCGAAAGCAAGGCCGACCCAAAACCACCTGGAGATCAACCTTCATCGCCGACCTAAAAACTATTGACATACGCTCATTGGACGAAGCCAGAGACGCTGCAGCCGATAGGACCCGTTGGAGAGCGCTTGTTGCCCAATGCACCAAGGAGTGCGGGAGGAACTAAAGTAAAAAAAGTTATATATTTATATATATATATATATATATATATATATATATATATATATATATATATATATATATATATATATATATTTATATAGTTATATATATATATGAGTTTGTGTGTTTGTATGTATCTTACTTACCCTTGCTGAGGTTGTGCAACTTTTCATTTACAGTTCATTTAATTTTTTTCAATCTTTGGGTTTCATATAGAAGCTAACTTTGCTTATATGTTACTACAGTCAACTGCAGCTATTGTTGAGACTATAGCCAAGAGTTCTTTAAGACTATAAATGTGACAATAACCTCAAAATGTAATTATTCTTATTCTGTAATTTTTATTTTATTATGTGTAGAACAATTAATGAAGTGTCACTGCTCCCCTCTGTTTAAACTTAACCTTCATAGGGAGATTGAAATAGTGTTTAATATTGTCTACAGACCTTTATGTAAGTCCAGAGGCTGAGTGATTTTGTTCTTGTGCTGAGGTCCACTCTCAGCTGTGCCTATATTCTGAATCCTTCCAGCACAACAGTGCTTTACCAGGTTGTGTAGAATTACTGGAAGAATCACCTATATTGCCCTCAGATCTTATAGACCAGAACCTATCAATCACTGGAGACTAGCACAACAGTGCTTTAGCAGGTTGTGTAAAGTTTCGTTCAGAAGACAAATGTTCACCATCCCATGTAGAGGAGTAGGCCTGCAGAGTAAATGCTAGCATTATTTGTATAGATGAAGGCTGTAGTATCCACTTATATGCTTTTTATTTTATGCCTTTTTTAGACTTGTATGAATTATTATTTATTCACTTTTTAAAAAAAATTATTCAAGTCCTTTTATTCATTTATTCACCTATTGTTGTTGAGATTTTCATTTTCCATGGCTGATCACAGCTGTAAAAGCCTCACAATGCTCAAACTACAAGAGTAAATTGCGTTTTACAGCTTGGACTGGTAATCCTTGAAGTGTCTTAGATTATCAGAAACATTAAAATAAGCCATCCTTGGGTTCCCCACGACTGCGATTAGAAAGCATCACATAACAAAGAAAAGACTGCCCTCCTGTTGTTAGTGGGATGTGCTACTTTAACACAGAGATGTAACACAGAAGGGTCTACAAGGTCTACAATACATTATGTAGAGATGTAGCACAAGAAAACTTGTTAATTCTAAACTCTTTCACCATTTAGCAAAGGTTTGGATTTAAAGTTTCCCTCATTGGTTCATATTGTGATGCCTTTGCAAATATGTCATTTCAGACAAATCCAGGTTGACAGAGCTGCACAAGGTGTGAGAGGATGAAGTTCAAGGCAAGACTCTAGAACTTCAAAATATTAGACTGAATTAAGATCACGTGGACTAAGTCTGATGCAAGTGTATGCATATAATAGTTGGAATTTGATTCGCTGAGTGTGGGTGACATTTCAAAACGGTTGATTTTAAGATTGAGGTGCTGATTCTACTGGTGATTTCGTCCTTAGGTAGATGATTTATCAGCTATTGCTCAGATTAAAAAAACAATTTTTTTGGCTTCAACAGGTTGTAATCAGTGATAATATTCACAAAGCTGAGGAATAAGATTCACTGTGACTAGAGGGATAAATTCTGGTTTCTAGTAGAGAGAAGTATGGTGTGCGTAATTGTTTAGAGCTTCTCATTGGTGTGTTGACTGGATGTAAAAACATTGTGCAGTGTGTTGATTGGATGTGAAAGTTGTGTGTTGATTGTACAGCATCCTTGTATTCTGAGAAACGTGCTGTATAAGTGTACCTAATACAAATTATAATAAAATGTCTGTATTTCACCTGGATATAGCAGTAATTGTTTTCCCTTTTAAAATCAGTCAGTCTAGACTTGGAGGAAGTTTAGCTTATTGTCATGATGAGAGTCTCGGTGTATGAAAACCAAGGTTGTGACAGCGGCCTGAGTGCTGCAGAGCATGGAACAGGACGCACAGACTCCATTGACTTGGAGAAGCATTTAATAACAGTCAGAAAGGTGACTCATTTAATGATTTTATTATTCATCAGCTGCCCAGCTATCACAAAACATCAAAGAAAGTCATTTAAAATCCAAGCACATTTAAAGTGTATTAAAGGCCTTTAAATGGGATTATTCACACTAGGCCTGGCTTTCTTACATAACAGGTGACTTAATCCTGCCCCCACACATCCACTAAACAGGAGATTTAGTTCTGCCCCCACACATCCACTAAACAGCTGTTTCCCACTGATACACATACATTTTTTTTTAATTTCAGGGATAAATATGGGAATAATGAATGGTTTATTGGATGTTAATATTAAACACATCCACAGAAGACTGCATCCAAGACGAGAGGTACTTAGGTAAAGGATAAGCATGTTTCTAAATACAATTATTTTTTACCCTTCTGTAAGCAGTAAAAGAATTTCAAGTTCAAATAATTTAAGTTAAAATGCAATATGGCACTTGTTTATTATACAAATCTGCACACAGTCTTTCCAAAATATTCATAGAACTTGTGAAATTTGCACTGCGGCATAGCGCTTGTGAAAGAGTCCACTTCCCGTAATTCCTTTAACTCACCCCACCACTTCCCATGGCTCTGGGTGTCTTGCAGAAGAGAATCTAGCTGTGTTAGATGAGAATAAAATTAGAATTAATAACCAGGTTGTGCATGTGTGTATTTTGTCCATGTATCATTACCTGTTAATATGGAGCATATTACTGTAACGGCCCGATCATGTGATTGTATGTTACTGGCACTCACACATCACGTAAATGGGGAACACCAACACTGACACTGAACAAAGGTACAAACAAAAGTAACGTGAACAGACGCATTAACCGACAACTAAACACACACCCCTACAGCAGTTTAAATACAGACGACATAGCAAGACTAAACAGCTGCAGGTGTGTGCTAAACAACATGGGCGTGGTTACAAACGAGACAAACAATTAACTCCCACTGCACATGGTGGGCCGCACCACGTGACAGTGAGAGGGGATCGTTCCGTGACAGTTACCCCTAGTTTGTAGGGAATAGCGAGACACAGTACTCGGGCATGGAGGTGACTGGTGACGGATCCTGGAGGAATGACTGCAGCATTCAGCAGCGGGTCCAGGAGGTCCAGAGGCGCAGCTGTGTCTGGCGGCGGGTCTGGGAGGTCCGGAGGTGCGGCTGCTGCCGGCTGGGATTCCTGGAGCTCTGTAGGTGTTGTCCCAAGAACAGACCTCGGAAAAACAACCTGGGCTGATGATGAAAACAATGAATACACAGCATTCATACAACGTCTATGCGATGCGATTAAAATAGCATTTCCTGTGTGAATGGACATGACTAGAATAGCCACATGCAAACAAAAGGAGGAGGAAACAGCCTCACACTACTTAGCGCTTTTTACTGATGCACACAACGCACACAGCGGACTGGCTTATCTGCCCCGCAACTGAACATTGTAGTAGGCCCACAGGTGAGAGCAGATGTTGTTAATCTGCTTGCCCATGACTGCTGATGACAGAGGAAAACAAAATCCAAACAGCTCAACAATGTTCTGCTTAAAACCAACTGCATGGGTAAAAGTCCAGTGAGGGCCAGGCCCAGTGATCCGAGTTCACCACAGATGAAAACATAGGCCTTCATCCTTCATCTAGGTCCAACTACACTGCCTTAACTGTGTGCAGATTGGATATAAAAGGCTCTGAATGTATTGTGCCTTTTGTGCATCTATGAATCTGCAGTTCCTTAATGGGATTAGATGGTCTAGATGATTTGTGTCTGTGTGTGTGTTACATTCTGGTTTGCTGCCCTCTGCAGAGTGTACAGAGTCAGACCTGGATATGGTTAAAGATGCAGGAGCCAATATAGTGTGTCTTGGCTACATGTCTCATAGGGAGGGAAAGTCACTATAGACATCAGCTAGAATGATATTTGTCCAAAAACACATTAACCAAAAGCACACTGTGACTGTGGCATTGAGAAGGTGTGTTCCTTGAGCAGCAACTGCACTTAGTTTCCCTTTTATTCCTCTTTCCCTTGTTCCCAGTTGGACTTTGAGCGGTGACTGAAAAGAGGTGATGTAAAGAGTTCAAGTTCAAGTTTGGTTTATTCGTCACATACATAGTCATACACAGTATAACTCGCAGTGAAATGGTGGAGAGTGCTCCGTCCAAACTGAGGAAAAGAAAACAGGGGTGCATAGAGAAAAATATATATATGCAAGATAAATATATATATTCTATGTATGTACAAAATATATTAACAATGTATGTACAATATATGTATATTATGATTATATACACAATGTACAATGTATATGGTTGGGTATATATGTACACAATCTACAGAATGTACAGATCCATTTTGTATAATAACATATCTACAGTTGTTGTGTAACAAGGTAATTGAGTATAAATCTATATATACAGATATACAGTTATGTTACATGGTGGTGGTGGTGGTCCCCACAGTTGATCAGTTTCCCTGATTCAGGGCCCAAATGGCCTGTGGGAAGAAGCTCCTCTTCAGCCTCTCTGTCTTGGTCTTCAGGGAGCGAAAGCGCCTCCCTGACCTCAACAGAGAGAAGAGTCTATTGTTGGGATGGGTGGGGTCCTTCACAATTTTCCTGGCCTTGGTCTGGCACCGCTTGTAGTAGATGGTCTGCAGGTCAGGAAGTTCCGTGTGAGTGATGCGCTCTACTGAACGCATTACCCTTTGGAGTGCTTGTGTGTCCTGCTTGGTGCTATTCCCAAACCAGACTGTGATGTTCCCCGTGAGGATGCTCTCAATAGTGCAGGTGTAGAAGTTCTGCAGTACTTTGGAGGGCAGTCTGAAGTCTCTTAGGCATCTGAGGTGGTAAAGACGCTGACAAGCCTTCTTTGCCAAGGAGTTGGTATGGCGGGACCAGGACAGGTCCTGCGAGATGTGAACACCAAGGTACCTGAAACTATCTACTCTGTCCACCGTGGTTCCACTGATCCTCACAGGTTGGTATTGCCGCTCCTGCTTCTTGCTGCAATCCACGATCAGCTCCTTGTCAGAGGGGACATTTCAGGATCCGATCCTTCTCCTGAGGGCTAAGTTGCTGAAGCCTGGCCATGTGCAGGCCTGAACTCCTGCTTTGAGCATATATTATTTATTTATTTTTAATTGTATTAATAAAGATTGGTTCATTTCCAATATTCAGCTATGTTAACCAGTTTCAGCAGCGAATTCGTCTGTGATGTTAACCACTGAGCAGTGAGGGAGCAGCTCATTCCCACCGTGTGTGTGTAGGTAGGCTTCTGTATATAGCACACACTCAAACACACACCCACATAAGGAGTTAGTGCTTGGGGCGCTTGCCCTGTACTTCTACTTGGCCTTTTCATTGAGCATTTTGTATGCCAGAAAATTACAAAATGAAATGTTTTTAAGCCTCTTTATTTTCTACCAAAGATATCTCCACACTGCCAAGAAGAAAGGAAAACTAACGAACACTCTTAGTAAAAGTTCAACATCTTGAGAGGAAATAGACCAAGAAAAAAAAAAAGTTGTTAAAATTACATTGAAGCACACAAGAATTCCAGAGGAAAAGGAGAGACATTTTTTAGAGAGGCATTACAGCCCTTGTGTGATTTGCATGACTTGCACTATGCAAACTTCTACATTTTAAAGTTCTTGGTATGACAATTGAGGGATGTTGCAATCAAACTGCTACTCGTAGCAGTTTATCGCCATTATTGTGACACAAGTGTGATTCTGTACTTATAAGACACACTTGTTCACATGCATGTTGTTGACTTTTGTGTCTCATGGGGTTTGAGAATATAACCAGGAGTTACAGCTGAAAATACTACAATACCAAAGACGCTTCTACGCTTGGTGAAAGGTAAGGGTGATCTGGACATTATTGCTGCACACTGGCTGCTGTAAAGACAGAAGTTTGTTGCTAGTTCTCTGACCTTCTATTATTCTGTCAGTAAAAATGAGGCCAGCATTTATCCGTCTTCCTGCTGACGGGTATGAGCTTACAGTGAACCTTGTTGGGAAAAGCAGAGGTTTTTGAAGTATGTTATAGTTGTTCATGGCATGTTAAATTGGTCATTACAACCAAAGACAGTAGCATCATATCAACAGATATTCATTAAAAAATGTGTGTGTATGTGTCTGTGCTTGTGTGCATGTGCAACTAAATGATCATTATGAACACTGAACCAGAGGTGAAGTAGATCTAGGAGTTATGAACAAAAGAGTGACAGTCAAAAACTACAGTCCTTACAGAAAAATGACTTGTGTGCATAAATGTACTCAAAATGGAATCCCAAGAAGAAATGAAAACTAACAAACACTGTTAGTAAAAGTTCAACATCTTGAGAGGAAATGGCTCATTATGCTGACCTGAATTTAATGTTTTCATTTATGCTTATTTAAGGTTAAAATCTGGGGTGAATTTTATTAGGTGAATCAGATGAATTTTAACCATGGTTACAGACAGAAATATCATACATGGTTACAGGCAGTTATCCTGAACAACTGCTGGTAAGATCTCTTTCCATTCATTCATTCATTCATTCATTCATTCATTCATTCAGTAAGTCTGCAACATATTATGTTGTGTGGGTCGTACTGAATGGTGAAATCATAGGTGGCCAGTGCAGAGAGCCCTTGCACTTGTCAGTACATACATGAGAGGATTATTATCATTCCTCAACGTAAACTTTTCACCATAAAGACAGCCATGAAATTGATCCACAACAGCCCATTTCAGTGCAAAAAAACTCTAATTGGTGTATGGGATAATTCTGTCAGGATGCTCCTGACAGAGGACTGCACCTAGGCCCTTTAGGCTTGCATCCACGTGACATATATAGGGTTTTGCTTGGTCAGCACATGCGAGTACTGGTGCATGAGTGAGATAACTGATCACTGTGTGGAAGGCTTAATAAAATGGTAGATGTAGTCAAATGCATAAATAGGATATGAAAATGTTATATAAAAAAACTGGTGTTATACTGTTTGGAATGCACAATGTTCAAGAAATGTCATTTCTTGTCTCATTGGGGTTAACATACACAACAGCTAGAGAACTGTGAACAGTGATTTCAAAATAATATTTACTCCATACACATCTGTGTGTTGGTGGTTTATTCATGAGTAATTACCTACATGGTACGTTTCAGTGTGTCTCTTTCTAAGGGTGCAAATAGTGAGCAGGGCCACTATTGACATGATGGCTGCAACACTCAGAAAAAGAGGAGCATACCATGAAGTATCTGTGAGCACTAAAAGAGAGAAAGACATACAAACTGTGTCCATCACTGAGTATATTCTCCCACATATGACACAAGAGGCTAATTAAAACCCACATTTCCTTCTGGCAAGTGTAAAGTGCTGATTTGTCCATCCTGATCAGGAGAAACCATTACACTCATTGTGGGAAGAGACCTGCCTGCCACTGAGATCTGAGGTTTTGTGCTGGTCCATGTCCTGGGGCTTGTAGGAGCTACATGTAGGACTGAAGCAAAACACACCTTTATATTAAATTGCATGTGAATTGCTTTTTTTTTTTTTTGCTACAGACACACCTCTCATTATGAGTCATACAGATTTTCCTTACAATCCAAAACATGAAGGTGCACCTTTTAAAATGTGTCTTTTGTAACTGTCTCCACTCCACACCAGTAGGTCCCAGACTCTGATTTCTTCAGATTAGTGATGGTCGCAGTGAAGGTTCACTGTTTCACGTCCCTCAGACTGTACCTCCCAGAGAATGGCCTATCTGAATTGTTTAATGTGTGGCCAGGTTTTGTACATGGATTCCTGCAGAAATACTTCCTGTAGTTTCTAGCCCATAAGTGACCTCTGATGTCCTAAAACTTGCTGTAGTCAAAACAAGTTCTCTCTCACACAAACACACACACACACACACACACACACACACACACACACACACACACACACACACACACACACACACACACGCACACACACACAATGTACAGTATATAAATACAATTCTTCTCTGACATAGCGCTCTGAGGCCTGAGGTCTGCACTTATTCATTCAAGATGCCGAATCATATATAGGAAAAGTCAACAAGATATAAAGTATGGAATTTAAGATGGATCTGATCCATAGTCCTGTCCTGAATTGTTAATTATACACCCACGAATTGTTAAGTACACATAACTGAATTGTTAGCTATGCCCTCTGGGCTTCTGTAGATCACCTGGTGCTCGTAACACTAAGGACTTGGGTTTGATTCTCTGAGCTTGGAGAGCACCGACTGTCATACTGATAAATATTGTTCTGGCTAAGAGTATCTACCAAATGCTGTAAATATATTGACTGCTTGGTTGAGTCTACCAAACATTACCACTGGCAGTCTTCATACTTTGTGGTTAAAACTCTCCTCACAGAGTTTGCCACAAATATCATGTAGGTCAAAAGCACTGAAAAGAAAATGCATAGACATAACAGTGCATTCGAAATTGAAGAAGCCTTGTAGCCTAACATGATTGGTCTACATAATAGGATGTTACACAAGATAGTGGATAGGGATTAACTAAAGTACTTTTCACTGGTGGAGAGTGACAGGTGTGATCACACATTAGAGGAGTCTACCCCTCTCTTGTCATAACACTGCCTGACTTGTTACAAATGACACCATCCATAATACAAAGTGGTCTTCATTAAAGTATTTAAGTGTATGAGGTAATGAAATAGAGTGCATCTCATGCATATATCACCTTTTACCTTTATCAGATCAGAGTTAGCCCATCAGACCTGCGGTAGCCCCTCAGATCGGCATTAACCCATATATATATGTGTGTGTGTGTGTGTGTGTGTGTGTGTATGTGTGTGTGTGTGTGTGTGTGTGTATGTGTGTGTGTTACCATTGATTTTTACATATAATCAATGGTTTGCACCTTTTAACCTTTCCAGATATCAACATTAACATATTAAATAGGACTAAAGTTTATCTGTATGATATATGTATTACAACCATGCTTTGTTGCCTAACTTGCATGTACCAGTTGCTTGTGAATGCGATGAATTAGACATGTCTGCCCCTATGTGGTAAAGGAATAAACTGCACTGTAGTGGCCAAGAAGTAAAATAAACTCCACCAATACTTGAAAACGTCCACATGCTGCACTACAGGCATTAAAGTAATGGAAACTGAAACTGAAGATGATCATGGGTGGAAGGTTATGGATCAAACTTACCCATTGAGCACTCCCTGCTGGGCTCTCAATGGTCAAGGTGCTGATGATATAATCGTAGGTGTCCTACTGCACTAAGCTCTGTGCTTCTCCACAGTCACTGTCTTCTGTTATTGCTACTCAGACCACAGTGGAGAGAGATGACCTGCTTTCTGACATGTGAGTCCTCTGTGTTGACTATTTTTGGTGGTGGAATAAATGTTTTAAGTCCATAAGAACTTTTCTTAGGAACATATTTAGGTTTATGCTGTTCTGAAGGACACAGGAGGCACAACTAGATGTGTTTTAGGATTAAACCTGTGCTTGATTCTACTTGTCTGTTCTAATTGTTTGTTACTGTAGTTTTATTTTCATGAATATGAGCTTTCTGAAATACTAGATGAATTCAGCCAAATGATGATATTTGGATTGTGATGTTTGGATGTATACTCAGTTATCTCTGTCTCTATCCACCAGGGATCACTGCTACTGCAGTATTGTCTACACTTGGCGTAACTGAGATGTACTGTGAGTAAAGCCTAAATCCATACATATACTGGGCAATGAATATGTCAGTGCTATAAATAAATAAATAACTTTTTTTCAGTGTTTTTTTTTTCACAGCATGACCCCCTCCTTCTAGACTCTTCCCCATGTCAGTGTGATATCTTGCTTCTGTTTGTCTACATGGCCACACCCCTTCTTTTTTATTCGATTAGGTGTTACACCTGCTGTGTTTTTAGCTACCACTTTGTGCGCTAGACTGTTTGTTGCATTATGTATGCTGTCAATTATTGTTCTTTGTGTTTGGTTTTGTTTCTGTTTTGTGCCCAATAAATGTCTGTGTCTGTGGAAACTTCTCTCGCCTCTGCATTTTGCCTTGCTTCATCTTCATCTCAGATACACAGAACACTGAAGCAAGGCGTAAGCCAAGAAGGGAAGGAAGTGACGTAGCTGCCCCAACCTAGTTTGCATGGAGGAACCCTGGTGGGTATGCTCCCCACCGGCCTGGAAGAGAAGAGTTCCCCTGGCCATTTTGGGGGGGTCTGGCGGTCCAGGGTCCAACTCGGCAGGGTCCTACCTGCTCCCACGGACTACTGGGATGATTACAAGGACTAAGGCAAGTAAGAGAGCTATGAAGACCTTGATAGCCTCAGGATGGAAGCGGAGTCCCACCACTCTGAAGACCTTCCATGGAGGTCAAAGAGGCTTTCTATGAGGATCCTAGTTCCATATCAGATATGGGGTCAGGGACCAACAGCAAGTTCCCAGCATCCAAGGCTCCACCCAGAACATGTTGCTCTAGAGCCTGTGAGCTTCCTCATGTTCCCACAAAAAGGGCTTGGGACACTCCCTCACCTAGTGCATACAGTCCCAGGGCCTGTGTGCCTGTTCGTCAGTCTGGACTGGCGAGATGGAAGCATCGTCAGCCCCTGAACTCAAGGCAGGTACCTCATCTGATACGCTGCCCAGATTATCTGCCAGAAAGACAAAGACGCCGTCACCACCCAAACTGGCGGTGAGCGCCTCCATCTGGATGTGCCAGACCTTGCCTCAACCAGCAACAGGAAGACTTTTGTGTCTGTTCCCCTTCCTGTCAGTGTGCCTGTCTCTGTGTCTGTCCCTGTCCCTGTCATAGTCTTGGTTCCTGCTGTCCTCCCCTCTGTCCTGTCCACGCTAGCCTGTGTCAGTTTGCTCAATCCTCTGACCTCATTTGGCCATTTGGTGTTGGTTTCGGGGCCATGGCCCAATAGGCTGGTGTGCCGGGAGTCGCTCCATCAGGGTTTTAAATAGGATTCAGTGTTTGTCTATTAGGAATGTGCAGGTAAAATGCTGTATAATGTACATTTATATAAATGTTTATATTACCCTATACTTCCTTTAATGCAATTCCTTTGATAGTTTTCTTAATGCAAGTAGATGCATTAAGATGCAATGTAACAAGCAGATTGAGGTAGCAAGATAAGGAACTAAAGGCTGTAAGCTTATTTTTCTGTAACATAATGCGATGTTTATACAGTTCAGGCAGTGAACGGAAGTGTTGGCAATTTAGTGAGAAAAAGCAGCAGACACAGTGCAATCACCAAAAGTACTGACATGGCGGTAATCATTAGCTATCCAGTTTTTTATTATAGATGGTAGGAACATTCTTAGCTACTTGATCAATTTCCACAGGTGTGAAATTTAATCAATCATAAACAATCATTTCTGACAAGGACATAGTTATCCAAAGTAGAAGTTATCCAAAATAAGAGTGTCAGTGAAAAGCTGGAAGATCAGATTAAAGCTGAACATTCAGAGAGAAGATACATTCAAACCAATG
Source organism: Electrophorus electricus (assembly GCF_041902795.1). Taxonomy (NCBI): domain Eukaryota; kingdom Metazoa; phylum Chordata; class Actinopteri; order Gymnotiformes; family Gymnotidae; genus Electrophorus; species Electrophorus electricus. The sequence continues at coordinate 4,665,685 of NC_137514.1, read as the reverse complement.
CAGCCAGTTAAGAAATATAATAACATAACATTTGAGGTAGATTTTAAGATATACAAGCATTTTGTTCTTTGTCTCACTATAAGATAGAATTAATAGTCAAATGTTACATTGCAACATTAGCAAGGTATTAGAATTTCTAAAGGATTTTGTGATCTTGAAATATCCTGTGGAAATCTGAGGCGCCTTTTTTTTTTAGCTCATCTATAACTTTAAATCTCATGTAAAAGTCAAACACCATAAAATATTGCTACATGAAAATGAGAGAAATATCTTTTTTGAGTACTCAATGGTTTTGCAAATCCAGCATTAAACTGATTTACCCCCTTTTGACCTTTTTTAAAAATGGTCTTGAAATTTTTGCTTCATAATTAGTTTTGGATATCAGAGTATTAAAAGTTGGGAATTTAGGTAGACTACAGATTGTTTGTTTGTTATAAACATGCTAACATGTAATCTGAATTTTTTTCTATTCACTGTTAGATAATTTCACCATAAATGGCAATGCTAAAGGATCTGCGTGTACACTGCCTTTTATTTACCATGGAAAAACTTACAACAAATGTGTGGAATTTTACCACAACACCTTTTGGTGCAGCACGACTAATAACTATGACAAAGATAAGCAATGGGGAGAATGTGTTGATGAAGGTAATATCTGCCCAATCTTCATGAGGATATGTTTAATATTTTATAAGTAATATTTATAGGGATGTGCATGTAAATGTTTGTAATCTGACTTCTCTCTAATATTCTGCTTCTCAGATCCTTGTATCTTTCGTAAGAATCTATCTGACCCTTGGCGCAATATTGGCTTTAACTCTACCTCTTTTGCTGAGTGGCCAATGAATGATCTTAAACTGCAGGAAGGGTGGTACCAGTTCTCTGGTATTGGTGGAGACGTTTTAGATGGCACTTGTTCAGCCAATCATAGTGGTACCAATATGCCCTGTTCAGTCACATCGTGCAAACCATCTCAGAGCTCAAATCAGAACCTATATAACTGCATGTTACTTTGTAGTACTAGTTCTGCATGCTCTCTTACTACACAAATTGTAAACCGTGCATCCTGTCATGGAGGATTCTTCATCTATTATCTCTTCCCAACTACTGGATTTTTTTCTACAAGTAAGAAGTGGTTTGCAAATACACATTTCAGTTTTGTGGCATATCAAAAATAAGTCGCATCTAATCTATTTTAAAGTTTTAAATTAAAGAAGGTATAAAGTAGATTGGTTTTTTATCTTCTTGTTTTCAACATTTTCCATTCACTTGCAGGTCATTCATTCTGCAGTGCATCTTCCTGTGGTGAGCATGCGCAGTGTAATCATGATGGCAGCTGTGTGTGCGACTCTGGACTGTTAATACCTGATGGATTCCTGCCCAAAGGAGACTCTTATGGCTGTACAAATGCCCCTCCATCTGTTACAACTGATACAACCTCTGCCATTTTGATGACCACAGCCATCAGTTATACTATTTCAGGTTAACACATACTTCTTAGAAGTAGGTTCACTGCAGTGGCATTAATATAGGCATGGAAAGGGATACCACATTATTTTCACCTTTGCATCATTACTGGTTTTGAAATCTGAATAATCTTGAAAAAAAACTAGCCACTTTATGATGGACATACAAGCAACTTACAGGTGTTTCATTTTACAAGTTAAAATGAGTTAAAGTTCTTCCTTCAGAACCATATCTTGCAAAACGCACTCTGTATCACTTTAAAATGTTAATGCTAAAAGTATTATAATGACTTATTGAAGTAGATAATGGAATTCAGGGTTATATCGGTACCTTTTGCAATCCTTTTTTCATGATGAACTGTCTTTTCTCAGTTCCAGATATCACAGTGTCTGAGGATTGCCAGTACTGGACTAACACTAAGAACCTCTCTCACCGACAAACACGGGTAATGATCAGGGATTCAGAAAGTAAAGGTCCTCCCAGGATTTTATTCCAACAGCCTGTCTTTGTTAATTAGCAAGCCAGTAAACTGAACCTGGGGATATAATCTGTGGCAAGATTCTTACTTCTTCAAACTACCTTTTTACACCTCAGACTTCAGTGTACTTTTAACATCGTTAATAATTCTGTGCAAAAATCCAAGTCCTAAGATATTTGTAGAACTTGCTTTTTGTTTTAGGATAATATCATAGCAGAGTGTTATAAGAATCTGTCAAGCCAGATTGATGACTTCAGTACTAAAGAGTTAACAAGGAATGTGAGTATAAAAGCTGAACCTAAAAAATATCTCACCAATAAACTGATAATCACCCACTTCTCCCCGTTTTGTTGTGAATCTGAGGCTTCTTGGTATTCTCAATTAAAGTAACTCATCAATAAACTGTTACTCAGACATTTCTCACTGTGAGTTAAAGTAGGATCATCAATAATCTCTTATTTAGATGTTTCTCAATGTTATTATTATTATTATTATTAGTAGTAGTAGTAGTAGTAGTAGTAGTAGTAGTAGTAGCATGTATATAACGTCTTTCTCAAACTTACGGTTGTTTTTTACAAATATTGGTTTTTTATTATTTTAAAATTTATTTATTTATTTACACAGACACACTCACACACACCTGATGAATGTTGTGAATTAAGGTTGTAACACAGCTGTAAATGATTATCTGAATAGACAGTTCAGTAGCAGGAAAGTGGACAATTTCTTGACATATGTGTAACTTTAGTCTGGTTACTGAGCAGGTCGTGGAGAAAGTTTTGGAAAGGTTCATTCCTACTGCTCATCAACAACTTAGCATTGGAAGCAGTAATAAGGATGAACTAGTCTCCTCTCTGAACACCATGCTGAATACCACAGAGAAACTGGTGTCTGCACTGGTGAAGATCACAGAGACCAGCTATGCTATCAACATCTCCCTCCCAGATATAGGTAACCACACAGATTTATGTGAACTACAAGGGGAGTGGGTGTGGAAGGAAACATAAAGGCATGTGTTGTATTGCTCAGGGTGCAGCATAAAAAACTTTCCATACTGTTTTCACCAGAACTCTGTGCTACTCTGTTTGATGTTAGCTAATGTAACCAACATATGTTTTTCTATCAGAGATACGCGTAATTGCAGTTGGACCTAATAGTTTCTTGGGAAAAACATCTGTGATCAACATAGCAGATGCTCAAATGGAAATTGACCTCATTGGGATGTCTAAAAGTGAAATGAATAAAGGTACAAGGTCTTTAAATATTTAAAACAAATTGACTTTGATACTAACTACCTAACATATGTATATACCTGTCATATAATATGGGTACATAATACATAGCTATACTTTAAAACAACAACAACAACAACAACAACAACAACAACAATAATAATAATAATAATAATTTAGAGGCAGCCCTTTTTACTTTGCTGTTTTTATGTGTTTCAGGACATGCTGCTGTGTCCTTTGTAAGCTACACAAACATACCCAGTATGCTGAACAGAAGCTTCAACAGTGAAACCAACATGGAACAAACATTAATGTCCACTTTGGTGTCAGCCACACTGCCCAAAACCACTAACAAAACACTCACCAAACCAGTGAACTTCACCCTGAAACATACTCCGGTGAGTTATTCTTTTCAAACTGAATTCTTTGATAATAATAAATAACTGATCTGAATAAATACTTGAAATTTGAGGTGCTGATTTTTGTTTAGAAAGTTACAAAAGAAGAATAAATAGGGTTATTGACTCTTGTAGACGTAAAGCAAAATTTGAGTTGCTGGTTAACAAAATATTTGATATTAATTTATTCTAAGATGTTTTTCTACCTTGTTTCTTGTCTAGATATTAAACCCTGATCATATTCCTTCCTGTGTTTACTGGAGGGAAACTGAATGGGTTGTAGATGGCTGTACACTTATCAAGACCAACAGCAGTCACAGTGTTTGCTCCTGTGATCACCTCTCAACCTTCGCCCTCATCATGCAGATCAACCCAACTCAGGTAAAGGAATGACGGATCAGACTTCACAAAAGTGAAATCATTTCAATCATTTCTTAAAGAGACAAGAGGACAGGAATGGCTGATTGCCCATGCTTTCTTCCATGCTACTCTGTACCTTTCTCTGGTGGTTGAAAGTGGCCTACTCAAGGGTTGTGGAAATTCACAATGCTCATTGGGACATTACATTTTTGATTTTGGCTGTATCCTTAAGATGATAGAAAGATATTTTGGTGATTAATTAATTGTGGCTTGTAAAAGGGAGATCTACACCTATAATACCTGCTAGATTTATGACTAGGTGTTTTTAGTTTTAGTTTAGTTTTTAGATCCCTAAAAAGATGTGGACTAAATTTAGGGTGTAATCAGCCAATGAGAAAGCCAAGTATATCTGTGAAATATTTGTGAAATTATGTGTGTGTGTGTGTGTGTGTGTGTGTGTGTGTGTGTGTGTGTGTGTGTGTGTGTGTGTGTGTGTGTTGTAGAATTTGATGGGACCATATATAGATTGAATAAATTGGGGCCCAGAATTAATCCCTGAGGATTCCAGGTTACAGCTCTCCTGTCAGATTCATAACTCCCAATCCTGACAAAATAATAAATAAATACTTACTAAATAATACTTTCTAAATAAATCCCAAATAATTGGAGGACAGTTCCTGATAGCCTTATCCAGTTTTCCTGCCAAAAGTACTTTTTGCTCTACAGTGTCAAATGTAGCACCAAGATCTAGTAATACTTACCAGCCAGTATAGTGGCTTTTATAATTTAGTACCTTAATTAGGGCAGTCTCTTTGCTATGGTGTGGGCAGAAACCTGATTGGAAATTGTGAAGATGACAAATTACATTTAAAAATTTGTTTAGTTGATTATACACTACTTTCTCTATTATGTCACTTATAAAAGAAAGATCTGAGACAGTGCTATAGTTGTTAAGTAAAGAAACATCAAGAGTTTTCATTTTCAACAGTGGCCTAATTGCATCGGTTTTCAGTCATTTATGGAATATGGCTGAATAGGCATAATACATTAAGTTCTTGAAGCAGATCAGCAGCTACAGATTTAAATTTGTTTTTGATAAAGTAATTTATTAGTATCAGGACAATATGCAGATGGTTTACGATGGTTTAAGTATTTTAAGGTCATTTATATTAATAACTGGTTTGTTCTGGGGTGGCATTGCTTTGTTTCATTATTTGACGGTGAGGTATTGATCGTATAATCACAGTATAATCACAAATTCATTACTGGAGAGGAGATATGTGATTATCTGCTTTAGGGGATTGTTAGCTTTTCTTCAATGACAAACAGAATGTGAGAATTGTTCATGTTTCCATCAACTTAGAGAGAAGAAACTGTCTAGCTCCACCTAACACAAGATTAAAGTAGAAAGGTTTTGTTTATAGGTGTTGTAGTTGATTAAAGTAGAAAGGCTTTGTATATAGGTGTTGTAATTGATTGTTTGTTGTTTCTCCACTTATACCCAGCTGTTCTGTACTCTCTTTATCATGACGTTTCTCCTTGGAGCTTTCTGTTTAACCTTAGTCATTGTAGGTTTTAACAGGGCAAAAGCATCCATGACAATTAAAGTGTTCAAGTTGAAGTGATCTAGGAGACATCAGTGGAGTCTGCTCTTGTGGATGGTGACACAGCTGTAGTCTTTATGAATTTATCACATGTACTCTCATTTATGTACATTTTTTGAAACAAAGCATAGCTGGACTAAGGATCTAGAAAGATCAGTATGTCAAAGAAAACACAAAAAATGCCAAATCCTTAACAATAATGTAAGAAATGTTGAGAAACTTAGAAATGAGTAAATCTAGAATCTGGTTCTGCAGGTCACCAATATGCTTCAAAATACCAACCATTTCAAATAAAACAGAAAGTTCTTTGGTATTATGTGGACTTTAAAATCATCACTTATGATAAAACTTGTCAGTCACAGGAAATGTTACAGTATTTCAAAAAAGTCATCGATGAACTTTGCACAATATTTTGAAGATCTGCAAATTATTAAAAGAAGGATTCTATAAGCATGTTTTCAACATAAAATGCAGGTATTGAAAAGACCCTGACCCTGTTCATCCCCAAGACATAATACCCTAACCCTGACCCTGTTCATCCCCAAGACATAATACCCTAATCCTGACCCTGTTCATCACCAAGACATAATACCCTAACCCTGACCCTGTTCATCACCAAGACATAATACCCTAACCCTGACCCTGTTCATCACCAAGACATAATACCCTAATCCTGACCCTGTTCATCACCAAGACATAATACCCTAATCCTGACCCTGTTCATCACCAAGACATAATACCCTAACCCTGAGCCTGTTCTTCACCAAGACATAATGCCCTAACCCTGACCCTGTTCATTGAGAGCAGATGCAGTACTGCCTTCTGCTAACCTCTTTTCAGAAAGGCACATTACAATTATTTTATATGAGTTTATACGGTCCTTTACTAGAAACGATTTGCTAGCCAAAGACCTGGTTGTCTCTGGTTGGAAGTGACATATTTATACTGTTAATGAATGTCATGAACGTCATGCCACAGATATCAGACTAGCAGAATGTCAGGCCGTAGTCTGCACCCTTACACTAGTATTTGATGATTGTCATTGTTCAGACACATATCATGGACACAATGTATATCAAGTTATGAAACTCCTAGCATTTCTACCTAGGTCCCCTATTCCTCTATAATGAGCAAGAAGTGCCATGTTGATTGCAGTGTCAATATTTTAAAACAGACAATATTTAAGAAATCTGATGGATTGCTGTTTTTCTGTTGTTGTTGTTGTTGTTTTGTTTCATTTCTTTTTAGAGTGATCAACTCATAGTGCTGCTAAATACGACATTTGTAGCAGTAGGGCTGGTGTTCCTGAGCTTGGCTCTGTTGACCTTTGCCATTTTCCGTGGGAACCCGAGAGTGACAAACCCTGCTCTGATCAACCTGTGTATAAGCCTACTGCTGGCTCACCTCCTCTTCCTGCTCACACAACACTTCCTGCAGTATATACAACCCAAACAGGTGAGCACAATTATCCACATAGACTGTAAAATATTATTTATGTTTCAGATTTTAAAAAACAAGTAACCCAGCAACCTTACAGTTTTTGAGTAATTGTACCTCAAAAAGTTAACAGACCAATAATTTAGATATAAATTATGTTCACTTTCTACTTTAAGTTTACTTAAGATTACTTTCTTTTTTGAGTTTAGAGTTTCATAATGTGATTTCAACAGTTTACATAACAATGTGATATATATATATATATATATATATATATATATATATATATATATATATATATATATATATATATATATATATATATATATATATATAAACTGGAAACACAAATTATAATAGCATTGTTTTGTAATTATTTCTCTCTCTCTCTCTCTCTCTCTCTCTCTCTCTCTCTCAGCTGGTGTGTGCACTGTTGGCAGGTGTTCTGCACTTCCTCTTTCTCTCTGCGTTTGTGTGGATGTTCATTGAGGCTGTGCTTCTCTTTATCACTGTAAAGAGCCTATCAAAGATCAGATCAAAGCAGAAGGAGGCACTTATAATGAGGTGTTTGATTGTGATTGGATATGGGAGTTCTTTGATTGTGGTGGGCATGTCTGCAGCACTGGGGCCTAATGGATATGGAAGTAACAAGTGAGTGTGGAGAGCATTTGGAGGAAGTTTAATCAGGTTGAGGAGGAGAGAGTTAAATATGGTACCTTTATCTAGTCAGGTCTACTGATGTGTTTTCATAGTAAGAACATCAGACAGCTGTTTCTGTTGTCTGTTCTTTCCTCTGTAGATGCTGGCTTAAGGAGGACAGGGGTTTCATCTGGAGTTTCCTGGGTCCAGTTTATTTCATTCTTGCAGTAAGTGCTGATGAACTGATTCCACAATGGCCTTTAAATGATGGAGCATTTATTATGCTTTCTGAAGCCTCTCCCCCACCCTGATAACCTAATTATTCACAGTCCCTCAAGATCTAAGTATTAACTAGATTAGGGTTTGGTACATGTGCCAAAGTAGTGGTTAATTATTTAGTTTGATAAAATGATAGCAAGTACTACATCTAAATGTATTTCATGGACATGCTTTGCAGCTTTAAGCTTTTAACCCCACACAGTCCAGGGGACATTGCAGACGATCAAGATGCTCATTCCACCTGAAAACAAAAACGAGTAATCTGTCTGCCTTAAGATTTTGAAATGCAATTCGAACTTTAATTATAAAACAGAATATAAAACATATCATTTTGTTAACCTAGTATTGAAGGCACAGTTAACTCCAAAATACAAGGCAACCAGGTACCTACTTTTTCAAGCTAAAACCAATCTTTTGGTTTACAATCAGGAACCTTTTCAGGTCAACATTCCCTGAATATGTATCACATGTTTCTAATTTTCACCTCACCCTTAAATACTGTTTACTTCCTGTAATGAGTCCCATAGGAACAGGCGAGAGGTACAGGGGTGCGGTTTATTAAATGAGGAAAAACTCAATCACTGAGGGCAAAATGAACAGGGGCAAGGGGAACACGTAGAGGTAGAACAACACATGAACCAGACAAATGGAAAAGCAAGAGTGACGACAATGTAGCGAGTGGAATTTAAACACCACAGAACAAAGCAGACTTCCCAACATAACCAACCACCTGGGAGCCAAAAATACAGGGCTTCAATAATCAGGACCACTAGGCACTAAACAGACTCAGGTGAACGTGAGAACTGGGAGAACCAAAACAAGGACTGGAATCAAGGAACAGATGAGAGGCGGAGAAAGTGAAACTAAGGAGCGGAACGAGGGAGTACAGGAAAAGAGACGACAGGGAAACCCTGACAACAGGGACACCAGGAGGGTGGCCATTCGTGACACTTCCATTCCTTCATAGTGCGGTATTGCCACTGAGCATACTGGGTGGTTTGTCCCAGTTTGCCCTTTTGACTTTTTCAATGTCTTTTTTGCTCAATGGCTTTTCAACTATTTTTCTTTCTCTCTGGATGTCCCCTTGGTTTGTGATTTATCTTGTGCCAGTCCTGACTTCCCATTGGGCTTTGACTATGTGTTTGATTTGACCAATTATCAGTAAAGTTCTACTGACTGATCTTAGCCACAAGCAACTGGCTACTTCTACCATTTTACACAAATTTGAATTGAATCTATTTTGCATTTCCTGTACAATAAAACTATTGAATATATTTATTTTATTGTAATATTTATTTTAAATAAATCTAAATTCAAAGCTAGCATTATTGTAAAATTTTGTGATCATCACCTAAACTAGGGATGAACAGTTTTAACCAATACTTTGTACTTACTTTCGCTTTACCTGAATTAAATAGTCAGTAGGTACTGTGGAATACTGGAAAAAATAATTCTTTTGGTTTGATTAGTGTGATTTGGTTACACTTCTGTAGTATTAACTCAATAATGTTTCATTGCAATTACAGTGCAACACGATCCTGTTCAGCTTAATCATCTTCAGTATCAGGGCCGCTCTGACACGCCTGAACAGTGACGTTTCCCAGATTAAACAGATGAGGTAACAAACCACACATTATTTTTAAGCACATTATATTGTGTATCAAAAATGCATAATTTTATGAATTATTGGAAGGGGGCACTGCCCTATACACATAGGGAAAAACAATCAACTAATACCTGTGAAATACCGAAGATTTATTAACGTCAGTCTCATTTCTCGATTAGTTCATATTTTGTGCAGTGACCAAATACCACTGATTCAAATACACCTGCCAAGTATATTTGATGAATAAATGTGAAGTTTATTGATTAATGAATAAGCAAATTATTGATGTTGTGAGACAGGTGTTATAGGCTACTATAGCAGACTCAGGTGTACAGACTCTCTAATGAATGACAGCTGTGGGATAAATGAAAGGGGAATGTAGAGATAAAGGAAATAAATCAAATACTACTACTAATAATAATAATAAACAAACCAACAAAAGGAAAGAACACAAATCATAGGGGTAGAACTTCAGTGTAAGCCAGAGAACTGATTAGCTATGGTGCTAACTAAGATAAGACTATCCTACCCAAAGAGCAAACAAATCTAACTACTGGAAGGTTGCCTGAAAGGGAGGATGTCACGCACTGCTCCTTCCTCATAATACAGGTTGTCACGTGGCACGGTCCGCCGCGTGCGGGGAATCCACAGGTGTATTGTTTATCTGTTTAGTAACCGCACCCCCCTGAAATTGCACACATGTGCACAGGCTTTGTCAAGCGTTGCTGGGTCTATTTAAACCCATGTCCACATGAACTTTGTTTGTTGGTCATTGTCGCTACGTAAGTCGTTTAACGTCAACATCCGTCATTGTAACTATTTGCGATAGCCGTAACGTCTGTGTTTGTGTGATCACCTTTGTTAGTGTGTACTTTGCTAAATGTAAAACCGTGTAATCATGTTCACTGTCAATGTTTGTGAGTGCCTGTCGTGTAGTGTGTGTTTCATGTTAATAAATGTCCCACATGATCGAGGAGGTCTGTGCGTCCTGCCCCGCGCACTGCGGCACTCGGGCCAGCAGCGTTACAGAGGAGATTCCTGTTATTATATGGACTAATGAGGGGAGGAAATATTAACCTGGACAGAAATATCGCTGGGTAGTGCAACGTGCTAAACACCTTGAGATAGCATATTAATGGAAAATACAGATATAAGAGCACAGAAGAGAAAGATAGAGAAAGATAGAAAGCATGATTATTACAAACATATTGTACTGTCCTAGTATAATTAATTTAAACAAGCTTCCTATGTCTATTATACTTGAGATGTGGAAGTAATCACTAAGTAACACACGTATAAAGGGTAGTATGCAAACAATAGAATTAAAGGGTTTAGGAATGGATATAATAATTTCATGAAGTTAGCAAATTTAGTGAGAGCGGGTTTCATAACAGTTCGGCGATGATAGCTAGTTCGATCTCACTCAGAATTGAGGTTGTACTGAGAATGTTATGTATATCACAATGCATTGTTGGCCATACATGGTTAATAAGTCCAGATGGGGCAGTCTGTTATAGTCACTGAGAGGCACTATGGATCCATTGTCTTTACAGTCAGTATCAACTATAAAATCTTGTTGTACTCATGGAAATTCAATGACGTTATTATCCATTTATAAATCTGGTCTCGTTGCCATGCTTGCGAGAAAAACTTTCGTATGGGAAAGGTCAAATTCCAAATTCCAATTTTCCTGATCTATGCATTCTGGATTGTGAAGAAATCCTTAAATTCCCAGCAGAGTATTTATGTTCTATTAGTGCCTCAGCCCAGATCTTGGGTCATTAAGTTTTGGGCCACGTGTCCTTGCAGAGTAATAAACATTCCTTACAAAGTCGCTTTGAAGACCTGACAAGGCAGTGGAGTGCCCTTTTTAGTAGAGCCAAAAGAGTTCTGGTCAGAGTGGGTTGTGCCAGGGTTGAAAGTCCGGTCAGGCAGTAAAGCAGGGACTAGCATTCCAAAGCATCTTGACCTTCTGTGAGGGGTGTTGGGGTTACCTTAGGTTTAACTGCAGGAGCAAGAGCTGCAGCTCCTACTACATCTCCCCCACTCAGTATGATGGTCAAGACCAAGAAGGCTGCAGGTAGAGGAAGACAGCACATTATATTGTAACATTTGGATATCATATAGTTCATATTTAGAATAAAACAATCAGTAACATTTGACATAGTCACTGTTACAATTACAGTGTAACAATACCATTAATTACAGTATAGCATATTGAGTAGCAATAGTGTAACAATCCCAGCACGTACAGAGATGGAGTTGCTTTTTGTCAGCTGATTGCAGCTTTATTAGAGAAAAAGTGAATTGCACAGACATAATTTAAAGTGAAAGCCAGGGATAAAATCCAGAAATCAGTCAATGAAACAAACAAAACAGATGGAGAACAGGCAAAGAGAGCAATCCAAAAACTGGCAGAGATCCAACAAACCAGAGAAACAAACACTATGACAAATGGCTCCGCGATGTAACATGAGTAAACGAGACTGCACAAAGACAAAATGACCACATGAGGGTTATATACAGAGAGTAACTAGGACAAACAAGACACATGTAATAGAAATAATGTGGAGATACTAACCGGGGGTGGAACCCACAGAAACCAAAACAAGGAAGCACAAGGAAACAAAACCAATAACTAAACAGAGGAGGGAGGGGCGAATGTGACAAATAGTTTGATATTCTGTATATACTCTGTGCTTACGCTGTGCAGACTGATACTGGTTTTCATTATGTATCAGGGGTCTTTTTATACATTTTACTATGTTAATGACACTATAATTAATAGTTAATAGTTTAGTTACTCTGTAGTAGAGGATATTTTAGTAATGGATAAAATTATAAGCTAATAATTGCTCTCTCTCTCTCTCTTTCTTTCTCTATGTCTCTCTGTCTTTAGGACCATTGCATTTAAAACCATAGCCCAGTGTATCATCCTGGGATGTCCCTGGATCCTGGGGCCATTCACAAGCAGCAGTAAGGTGGTGGAGATCCTCTTCCTGGTCCTCAACTCCCAGCAGGGCACCTTCATCTTCCTGGTCCACTGTGTCCTCAACCAAGAGGTCAGTCATCACCTGCTGTGTTTAAGAGACTTGGCTGTCTCACTTACAAATCTGTCACGTGTCACTACAATGCAGCATCCATTTCTTACTTACTCAGAGCTGATTTGATGTCTAGCAGTGGGGAAACCATACACAACTGAATATTCCAGAGAACTGTTCACTTTTTAACGGAGCAAGGAAAAAGACCACAGGAGTTTGTGAGGGGATAGTATTTATTTTTGCCCAGATTATCCTAGTTACAGCTCTGCACCGAATGGAAACATTACTTATCAAATTTGTAGCATCTTTTTAATTCACATCAAGTTCAGTTTATTTAAACTTTATGTTAAGCCAAAGAGTTGCATTCTACTAGATTTATTACCATTTTTCTGGACATGCCACCTAAAATTCCAGGACATTGTAGCCTGCACTCTTTTTTTGTCATTTTCATCCCTCTTTCCTATGAAAATTAAATGTATTACCTCTCATATTTTCTCACAAAAATATGTGTTGACTTCCTCAGTCCATGCCATTCAATCTGTGCTGGTATCCTCCTCTTTTCATGCTGTTGACATACCTTTTCACCAAATTACTTAGACTTATAACACTGTGAAGCAAAAACCTGTCTCTTATATGCTAAATTAGTTTGTCTTAATATTTTGCTTACTTGTAAATCAGTCCAGTGAATACAGAGGGAGGGCTAAAATTTCATCTGATTTCAGATTATGAGTGGCATATATTTGTCAGTCTACTGATAAAACCAGTCTAGTGATGCAACGTAACATGTTGAATGATGTTGCCTGCTCCCTGTCTCATCTATTTCCAGGTCAGACAACAGTACAAGAAGTTGATTGGTGTTTTGTTTATCCCCAGTGAAAGCACCATAACAGAAGTCCAGATGACATGATTACATAATTTGTCTGTGGGTCTTACAAATTCTGTCAGCATTTTATTACATTTTATTATGTGACTGAGAACAAATTCTCATTTAGTCTCCATACACTCAAATTCTCATTTACTCTCCATACAATCAAGCTGTTACATGAAGCATTGAACAGGGAACCTGTGAAACAATATACAGCTTTTGGACATTTTCAAATATTGAAAATAAAATGTTTCACATTAGAAGCAAAAAGTTAAATAATAGTTTAAATAACCTAGATGCTTTTACCCAGAGGACCAATGTAATGTGATTCCCCACTCTGCTATAGGTCTAATATTTCTAAAGTCTGCAATGTTCTCTTATTCTTATAGAAACTTCTTCCACTAGTGTGTCGAGGTGATGGGATTAGTGCAGCACTCTCTTCTCTGTCTTATCCCAAAAGGTCTATTAGCAGTGTACAGCAGGAAGCTAGCAGAATCCTCTCACACTCCCACCAGGATGAGAGTGATCGCAATCTTTTTTTTTAAGTGTGTGTGAAAAGTAATTTTATTGTCTTTGTACAAAATATACATGGTCCCTCCCTGGTATTGTGGTGGATCTGGATATTTTACAGTTTTGATAGTATACAATAGATTATGTGAATAAAGTAAAGCTATACAAGCACAAAATAAATAAACGTAAATAAATGTAATTGACACACAACTAAGGTAAGGAGGTATCATCTGTCCATCAGTAAAGCTTCAAAAAGAGTTTTGTAAAGATTTTACAGTGATCATGATCTTCAAAATCTGTTTGTTATCTTTTGTTTAATTGTCTTCATGATCTTGTATGTATATACAAAATATATAATGAGCACTTTCTAGCAAACTTGCCTCTTGCTCCCTCTGTGCTGCCAGCATCACACTTTACTTAAAGTAGTGAAACATAAAATAAAATGTATTAATGCTCTTGTTGTTCTTCTTGCTGTTGTATTTCCATATATCATAAATCCATTATGCACCAAAATCTAAAAGATTATATTGTCTATGCATCAGTGCATTGAAAGTAGCTGCCCTCACGCAAGTAATTCAAACCATTCAGCTTCAAATCACTATGTTGACTTTGACACTGAATGTAAAGAAACTTGTGTAAATGTAAAGAGAAACAAGACCTTGAAAGGAGGAGAAACATGGAAAGGAGATCATGGAGAATACCAAGTAGGAAGGAGATGTAACACTTTGGATACTCTCGGGAGAATCAGGAAGGTGAATTTATTTTTGTTTATATATTTATCTTTCTGTAGCCAGAGCAGTCACACTGAGATGATAACAGCACAAAATATCATGCAGCAATTGAAATATCCCTAAAGAGCACCACTGAGCACCACTGCTCTGCTTGAGTAAGCTGTGCTACTGGATAACAGGAAGTAGACTGAAATAAACTGTGAACAGACAAGATTTCTCATATGGGATAAAAGGGAAGTCCCCCACTATGGTGTATGATTACATTTCTGAAATGTAGCAATTTATCCTTTTCTTTAAGGCTCACATAAAATCAGTGCTCTCTCCTAATGAACATTAGCTCGAATAAGTGGAATTATTGTGCGTAATACAGCCTGGTGGCACCATGCAATGGGGGGAGACTTAGTTTGCCAATTGGAGGAAATGAAGACAACTAACATCTGTAGAAAATGGGGTGAAAAAAAAGTCATTTTGTGCATAGCTTACTTTGTGTCTGGGCCCAATTAATGCACATGATGTAGATCTATAGGATATAGTAAACTTATAGTCTTATCTATTATTAAGAATCTACATGCCTCAAGAAACTCAGGCCAGGATTGTGGTAGGCCTGTAGTGTCTGCTGTGCTGTATACAATGTAAAGAATGCAATATAAAGTCTCCTATCATCTACCAGTCATATGTCCCTATGTGATTCTACTTACAGTAGGGTGTGTCACTGCCATTTTCTGTAAGTAAAGACTAAAACTATGCATGAACTTATACAGAGCTTTTATTTTGATGATATTTAAGCCTTTGTTTGACATTTAGTCTTTAATTTAAAAGATGGTGTTACGTGCCACATCATGTTTGTGTTTTGTATTCTTTTTTTCTTTCTTTTTCCTTTGCTATATCCTGCTGCAGGTAATATACATCCCACCAATGAGAAGCCTTGTTTGCAGAGGAGGTGGCGGGACTTCTGCTTTATACACGGACCACTGGCAGAAGCGACACAGCCCTGGGGCACTTTGTGGACATACGCACTTAACGCTGATCGAGAAATCTTTTTTTACAGTTAGAAGGCTACTGCTGTTGTAGTCGTTGTGGTCCTTAAAGTTATAAGCGCTAAATACTAAATTGTCCGTATGTATTCCGGGTTTAGCCACTTGTTTAGTTGTCATGTCTCCCATAAAATGATTATAGGGGATTCGGTGTATTAGGGGTGGGTGCCAGTTTGTATTGTTTGCTAGGAAAGGTACACAATGGGCAGGTAAGTTCTTTTGTTATTTCCTTTCCTTTTGCATTATCCAGAATGGCCACCTGCACTCATTGGCCACCCAAGAAGCCATAAGATATCGGTTACCATCCCTGTTATACCTTAAACCAGATGCTCATTTTTGCTCTCGCCGCTGAGGTCTGATCTTATTGTCTTTAATGTTGTTTGTACGGTAACCAAGTGTGGTAGTAACTGCTGTCAGTCTTATCCTCAGTAGCTGCACACACTCCGCTCCCTAGGATTGTTACATCCCCTTTATCTTGTCATCAAAAGGGATCATGTAACAGATCTCTGGTCTCTTCATTTTTATGTCATAATTAGTTTTGAATAGTAGAGTATTAAATTTATGCTGAATTGTAAGGAATATGGCATTAATTAATGCTGTAGGATCTCAGAGGAAACACTTTCCAAATATGTGAATATAAACTATTACACCCTGTGGTGCAGCATTAATAGCAATTATGATGTAGATTGCCTATGAGCAGAATGTGTTGATTATGGTAATATCTTCCAGATATTTGCAAGAATACTTTTGTATTTAGCATTGCATATATGGATATAAACAAATATATTTGTGACATAACTGCTCTCCAAACTTTTATTTCTTAGATGTTTGTCTGTCTTGTAAGATCCTGTCTGACCCATGAATGATGACTTTAACTCTTTTTCTGGCTGGCCGATGAATGGTTTTAATCTACAGCAGGGGTGGTTCCAGTTTACTGTTATTGGTGGAGATATCTTAGATGACTCTTTTGTCATCTGAGATGACAATATCTAGCTTTTCTTGTCAATCACAGAGGTACCAATATGTCCTACTCAATTAAGTTATGCAGTCATCCATCCCAGAACTGCTAAACTTACTATTTAGAAATCTGCAGTTTTAATCAGCAGTACCAGTGCTGCATGCTGTCCTATTGGACAGCATCTATTCTGTGTATTATGTGGAGGTGGATGCTACATCTCTATTCAGTCAGGGGAATTTTGCCACATGTAAGTAGAATCTAAGCATCCATATGTCTCCAGTGGGCAGAAATTCCTGAATCCCTGTGGTCAGTGTGACTGCACTGATGGCAACTACGTGCGACGCTGGACTCTCCATACCTGATGGATTCCTGCCAACTGGAGACACATAGGGATGCTCAGATTCTGGTAGATCTGATACTCATCAGTTTGATGACCAGAGCAATTACATTACTTACGATGAAAAGTAACGTGTAGAGATTAAATACAGGTTAAACCTACTGCAAGAAATTTTACAGTTCTTGCTAACTTCCATCAGACTTCTACTTTCAAAGAGCAGATGCAAACTGGAATTTCTAAAAATGATATGAATAATGGTACATAAATAATAACTAATAATCTAATAATAATGCATGTTTAATTAAGCCATTTTACTTTAAGAGCAATAATTATTATTATTTTTTTTATTATTATTATTATTATTATTATTATTATTTAGATGCAGCCCTTTTACTCTGTTGTTTTTAATCTGTTTCAGGACATGCTGCTGTGTCCTTTCTGAGCTACACAAATATAACCAGTATGAAGAACAGAAGCTACACCAATGAAACCAACATGGTACAAACTTTAACGTCCACTGTGTTGTGAGCCACACTGCCCAAAACCACCAACACAACATTCACCAAACCAGTGAACTTCACCCTGAAACACACTCCAGTGAGTTATTCTTTTTTAATTAAATTTGCTAACAGCGCCGCTTACAGCAATTGAACTGAGGTAGAGTTTTGAAATTATGTTCAGTTTAACTGTTTAATGGTTTATTTAACTGTACACAATGATTTAATGGTTTATTTAACTGTACAGAATGATTTAATGGTTTATATAACTGGACACAATGATTTAAGGATTTATATAACTGGACACAAAGATTTAATGGTTTATATAACTGCCCACAATTATTTAATGGTTTATATAACTGTACACAATGACTTAATGGTTTAACTGTACACAAACTGTACCTTAACCACTGAGCTACCACTGCCAAACAGCACAGGTCAGAGATGAGTTGGTCACTCTCGTTTTGCCAACAAATGGCAAAGGTCAACAAAGTCAAGATCCGGAACACAAAACCCACCACCACTGCAGCTATGCTGGACATCTCTAAGAGATGGTCCCTCTGGAATAATAAGTTACTTTATATAACTGGACACAATGAATGAATGGTTTACATAACTGGACACGATAATTTAATGGTTTATTTAACTGTACGCAATAATGTAATGATTTATATAACTGGACACGATTATTTAATTATTTATAGAACTGGACACAATGAATTAATGGTTAATTTAACTGTACACAATGATTTAATGGTTTATATAACTATATAATCTGGTACATGGTGCTCTATCTAGTCAATTTAATTTTTAGTAAAAAAAAACAAACAGTGTGCTTGGCATGCAGAAGGAGGGGCACGCCCACTCACATGCACACACACACACACACACACACACACACTGCTCCCAATCACCTGATTACTGATTCTGTGCACCTGTTCCTAGTTTATTTGCCCCTAGATTTAAGCCCGCAGGCTTTTTCTTCCAGTGCATTGCTAGCCATGCAGAGCTATGAGCGTGACTGCTGCTTTGGCACTAATAAAGCTGGAACTGTTTTGCATTTGCTATTTGTTTTGTTTTCTGTTGTGCTTGCTTCTGTGCTCTTTCGGTTGCTATGGAAAACTCCTTGCAACTGCACACACCTCTCGCTCCCTTCTTACCACCATTACAAAAACTTTCAATTGATTTTTTTCTTCACATTCCCCTTCCCAACTCCTATAGTTTCTACTGATATGACAACATATCATAGCTTTTGTTAAAGATAAAATATTTATGCTTGTTAATACAAAGATATACTGAAAGATATAGGACACTGCTTCTGGCTTCAGGCAGTGAACAGCACGGGCAAAAAGATTTCATTATTTTACATTTACCAATAGATTACTGTTTATTTGCTTCATTCTCTTGTTTGTTGTTTTATGGATAACAGCTGTGAATAACACTGATTATCTCATTGCAATGAGAAGGGGTGAGATAGATGCGAACAGCCTATTCTTTAAGTCAGTAAGTTCAAAGCAAGAAAAATGGGCATGTGTAAGGAGCTGAATGATGACGTCACTCCTGAGATCCGTTGGAGCCACTCCTCCATCTTAGGGGTCACAGCCCCAAGTGCCCCTATCACTACATTCTCTGTATTTCTTCTTCCAGACCATAATATTTTTCCAGCTTCTCTTATTCCTTTCTTTGGATGTTTCCATCACTTGTCTCTTCAACAATTGGCCAGCAAGCTTTCTCTTGAGCTCTCCATTGCACAGCTGGTTGAATTTCTTGCAAGAGATAAAACAGATTACTCTACTGACTAGTTATTTCAATGGATGTGCTAATACATTTACATGTACTACAGGTAAATGTAAAAATTATTCCTTAAAAAGCAGTACTCTGCATTATCCTGAAGGATCAGCCCTTGTAACAACAACAATAAACCATATATCATATATTTTGAACAAAAACCTTTACTTTTAAATGCTAAATGTGCTTTATTTAGACCTACCTTACTTCGTTCATGTGGGCATTTAAAAATTAAACTTGCATTAAGGCTTCATATTATTGTTTTTATTGTGTCGAATGTGGAAAATGGACATGTATGGATTTCATTGAAAGGGCTCAATTAATGACCTCAGTCCAAAATATCCTGTTTTTTGGAAAACTTTTGTGCTACATTAAACTTTTTATACCTATTATATTTCTATACAAATATACAAATATACAAATATACATCTATTACAAAACACTTTACAGCCAAATTTCAGTCATTCTCTTCCACCAATGGTCACTGTGTGGTAACATAACTATAATGGATGTTTTTGCTGACGAGTTATGGAGTATCTTAAAATATAAGCCTGTGAAACAATGCATTCTTTCAGCTTTACTTTATTTTTTGCTCAACATATTTGTTCCTGAAGTCCACCTTACAGGTTTACCTCTTCACTGCAAGTGGTCATTTTGCCATGTGAGTTTCTTTATTCTTGAAAATGTTTATTAAAAATGTGTAGAAATACACGATACAGTAGAACCGATATGTCTGAGCTGATTAGCAAAAACATTATTTATCAAAAACTAATATGAAATTAGCATTATTTAAATTAAGAAAAATCCAAATATAAAATAAACCTATTGAAGTCAGAAGACCTTGGCTCCAATCAATGCTTATATGCAGCAGCATAACACACAAACCAGGAAGAGCTAAATCCCATGGGGGAGATGACTGAAAAGACACACATGAAAAGCTGACACATTTACGGCATTTAGAAGATGCTCTTATCCAGAATGCTAATAAACGCTTGCACACACAAAGCAACACCTCTTTCAAACAATATTAAACATCAGTGTTAATCTAAATTACAGTCTGAGGAGAGGCACGAGTCCTCCGTACTCTCCTCCCTCACCCCACCCGATGCCCTCCACCCCAAGGGTCAGCCAGATTTTTAAAGGTTAAAGGTGTGAGTGATGTGAGACAGAGAGAAGAGTGCGACATCGGTAGTGGAAAAGCAGGTTTAAAACATGATATTACTGAGTTTCAAATGTCTTAGACACAGACTCACCCTGGTACAGGACTAACTAGTCCCACTGTGAATTGATAATCTTGTTAAACTAAGATTTTCCTAGTCCCATGCTCTGTTTAAAAACCTGGCCAGAAACTGATAATATCTAGTATGTCGCTATTCTTCCATCAGTGTTTCTTCAGGTTTTATTAATTAAAACCCTAATCCATCCAAGATGAAGAACCAAACTGTGATACCTGATGATGTTAAGGTGACAGATCAAACTTACCCAGTGAGCACTCCCTGCTGGTCTCTCATTGGTCAAGGTGTTGATGATGTAATAGGATGTGTCCTACTGTACTAAACTCTATGCTTCTCAGACCACACTGGAGAGAGATGATCTGCTTTCATCTGACATGTGGGTCTTCTGTATTGACTATTTTTAGCGGTGGAAAAAAATGTTTTATGTCTGTAAGAAATTTTCTTAAGAACTTATCTCATAGTAATAGAGGTGAGTTTTAAAATGAGACTGAAATACCAGTGTGGTTTGTTATTAATTTGCACTTGTAACAAAACATTTTTAAACATCTATTTGTTAAGAGAAAAAAATATTTCATGCCTGCAGAGCTGTGAGATATATTTGCATGGAACAAAATATTTTATCAGCAAAATTTAAATGAAGCTATATAAAGATATAGTTGACCCTTTTTTAAAATCTTTTTATCTGTCATCTTACATGCAACAATGTTTCTTTCCCTTACCTGACCCAGGAACTCCAGCCATGTAATATATAAAACAGTTTGAGTGTTTTGCATCCAACGCTTAAGGAAATGTTCAGTGTGCGCAGACTTAACCGCGTCTTTGTCTAAATGTTTTTTTTTTTTAAGCATAGACAGCTAAATATTTGTGTACAACAAAATTTGGTATGACTCTCTTCCATAAAGCAGCTCTAAACAAAAGAAGTCAAAAGGTAGAATAGGTGGCATTAAAAAATAATGAAGAGTAATAAAATCATAAATAACAACAAATAAAGGGACTTTTCACGTGTGCAAAGTAACAGTTGTAGTGGTGGGAAGAGAGTCTGATGGAGGTCCCGGCTCAGAAGAGCTACTAGTGTGGGATCTGTTCACCCTGTTCAGCCTGACAATAGCAGTCAGACAGTCAGTGTCCAGGGTGTGTCAGTTGTGTCTTTATTATCTCAGCATCAGGTGACAATTGACAATTAGGAGCATAAGTTTCATTTCATTCTCAAAAGCAGGTTTTATTAAATGTAATATAAAATATTATAACATGTTATATAAAATATATTTTCATAGCACATTTTCAAAAAGTGTTTGGGACAAAATCAGCCATTTCAGAAAGTGGTGGGGACATGTCCCCAGGGTCACTAGTGTAAATTATGTCTACACCGTGTGCACAATTATTAGGCAAGTTGTATTTTTGAGGATTCATTTTATTATTGAACAACTATAGTGCTCTTTGTCAATCCAAATGTTAATAAACCTAAAACCTGAATATGTAAGAAAGTAAGTAAGGTTTTGGCTTTCATAGTAGAATATTTATGTGTGCATAATTATTGGGCAACTATTAGTGTGCAGAATTATTATGCAACTAAATTAAAAAATGGAAGTTTTCCCATCTCTAAGTGTTTATTTTCATTTGTTAAACTGAGAATAATAAACAAACAACTCAAAATTTACAAATACACATTTCTGACCAATATAGCCAACCTTGTTTTCAAAAACAGTCATAAGCCTTCCATTCATGGAGTCTCTCAGTTTCTTAATCTGTTGATGATCAACTTTTTGCGCAGCAGCAACCACAGCCTCCCAGACACTGTTCAGAGAGCTGTACTGTTTTTCTTCACCGTAAATCACACATTCTCAGTAGGGTTTAGGGCAGGTAAGGAAGGGAGCCATGTCATTATTTTTTCATATTTAAGGTCTTTATTGGCCTCCATAAAAATCATGGTCTTCTTGAAAGATGCAGACTTCTTCTTGTACCAGTGCTTGAAGAAAGTGTCTTCTGAAAACTGGCAGTAGGTTTGGGAGTTGATTTTGAGTCCATCTTCAACCCAAAAAGGTCCAACTAGCTCATCTTTAATAATACCAGCCCATAGCAGTACCCCGCCTCCACCTTGCTGGTGTCTGAGTCGAAGAGGAGCTCTGTGCCCGTTACTGATCCAGCCATGGGCCCATCCAACTTGTCCGTCAAGAGTCACTCTCATCTCATCAGTCTATAAAACGTTTGAAAAATCTGCCTTCAGATATTTCTTGGCTCAGTCTTTACATTTCACCTTATGCGTCTTGTTCAGTGGTGGTCAGTTTTCAGCCTTCCTTACCTTGGTCATGTCTCTGAGTACTGAACACCTTGTACTTCTGGGCACTCCAAGTAGGTTGCAGTTCTGGAATATGACAGCACTGGAGGGTAATGGCTTCCTGGTCACTTCACGTGTGATTCTTCTCAAATCTTTGGGAGTTAATTTGTGTCTTTTTTTCTTTTTTGCACCCCTGTTAACTATTTGCAGCAAAACCTTTGATGGTTCTGATCAGAAATTGTAAGATTGCTGAAAGATTTTTCACTTTTCATACTCAAATAAATCTCTTTTTTGGCCCAAGAAGCTACCTAATACACAGCCTTGCCACTTTTATCCAAAGCTACTTACAACTATGACTGAGTACAACTTGAGCAATCAAGGGTTAATGACCTTTTGTTCAGGGGCCCAACAGTGGCAACTTGAACCAGCAACCTTCCAACTACAAGTGAAGCACTTTAACCACTCAGCTATCACTGCCCTCTCGATAGGTAGATATACACATCATCTGATGTGGTTAAATCCAATAAACATTCAAGTTTATACAGCTTGGAGTTGGTAAATATGCATAAAGATACTCTCTTGCCTAATAAATGTGCACAGTTTATGGGTTTTTAGATTGTCCAGTAATTCTGATATATTTCCACCAGGGGTCAGTGTGATGCTACTAACTACAGTCCCAAATGATGTTGCTGAAATGTACTGTAAGTAAAACCTTAAGCCTTGTCTACATTAGTCCTGTGAACTAGAGTTCTATGTAATTAAAATTGTTGCTATAAATGCAAATGTGTAAAAAATGTATGCCAATTTCAGTGGGGGGTTTGTCAAAGCGTTCCTCATTGCTTAATTAAAAAGTTTCACAGTAGGCTGATTTCTTACATCGGTGAACAGCATCATGTCTTACAAAATGCATTGTATAGCAATCTGTAAAACATTAAAATGCTGAAGGAAAAACAATGTAATTTATTTTAAATAGTGACAACACTTTTTAAATCTGAAACAATTGGACACACTGTCCAGATATGACTGCACATGTTTTTAACATTTATCTGATGTCTTGGTTTTCACATTTATCTGATCTCGTTTGACAAAACACCAAACAAATCAAACTGACTGAAGACTAATCACAATTAGTACACGTATAGTCTTTCAATATTTTCCACATTTTCCACAATTCACATTCCAAACCATAAAACACCAATGAAATTATTAGTTGTTCTGAAACAGGTTAAACAGATCAAAACTATTTTGTATTTGGGCTTCTTCAAAGCTGCCACCCTTTGCTGTGATGGCTGTGTGGAAGTGGTATGGATTACTTGTAATCCCTCAGTTTTTCTTTCTATATAATGATAATATCCGTAGCCGCTCACATGGACGCTGGACGTGACTGGTACTACTGGTCTAGAGAGGGGTTCTGCTGGTCATCAACATGTTGGCCTTTGTCATCATCTCTTCTTTAAACTCAATATTCACATCCTCCAGAGTGTTCAGAATGAGACCGTGCAGACTGCGTAAGATGTAGAGACAAGGCTGTTCCACACAAATTACCACCAAAAGGCAGGAAGAAATTCTGAAGCTGAGTACTTAATAATCTGTAAATCCAGTGAGATCAAGCAGTAAGTCTTCAATGGAAAGAGTAATATGCTAGAAAAGAAAAGGTGAGAAAACATTAATGCATCAAAGGGGAAATAAACTGCAGTAAGAATCAGAGAACCACTGACCAGAAACTTAAAATCCAACCCAACAATTCAACCCCTGCCAACCTGGTTTAAATCTTTGGACACTGCCATAACTGGATTCTTTTGGAAAAATAAACAACCTAGAATTAAACTCACAACATTACAGAATTCAAAGTCCCATGGTGGCCTTGAAGCCCCAAATTGTTTCCACTATTATATTACAAATCAACTTCAGCATGTAATATAATGGATAAAACCTAGCATGTTAGAGAGATTATGGATAGACATAAAACAAATATACGGAGATATCTAAATCACAGACTTACCATTTATCAGTAAATCAATTAAAAAACATCCCTGTTTCAATGATAATAACAACCTGGTGAAATTCCACAAGATAACAAACTCCAGACTTGCCCAGTTGGAATAATCTGGACTTTACAAAAATTCTTTATATTTTTGAGGGAACAAATTGTGGGAGAACTTTATAAAAAATTTTAAGATACCCTTCAGGGCTTCCCTAGTTATGGGCTATAAATATGTAAACACTGTACCCAGAGAATGTCATCTCAGATTAGTGTACAGTATGGTTAAACCTAGTTTTTTCAGTGCTCCTTACACAATGTTCTCTATTTTTTCAGGTCTGAATATCAGTGTCTCAAACTTGCCAGGTCAGGACAAACATGTAACTGAAAACCTCTCTAACCTTTACCCAGAAGAAAAAAGTTGAGATTCAGAAAGTGAATCCAGTGGGGCAGTGGTAACCTAGTGAGTATGACTTTGGGATATCAGTCAGAAGGCTGGTGTTATGGGCCCTTGAGCAAGGCCCTTATGCTTCTCAGCTCCAGGGGTGCTGTGTGATGCATTCTGCATTCTGACTGGAGCTTCCAAAGAAAGTGGGACATGTAAAGACTGCATTTCATTGCCTTGTACTGAGCAATGACAATAAATTTAATTTTAGTCTTTCCCAATATATCAGACTGAGTGGTGAAAATATTTATTTTTGAACCTGAACCTTTACACTTCCACACTAATTTCAAAGCCATTAATAATTATAAACAACTTTGCACAGAACCAGATTCAAAGACATTTCTGTGATTTGATTTTTGTTTTAGAATTATATCACAGCAGTGTTGTATGACTGTCTTGAACCGGATTTATGGCATCACTGCTCAAGAGTTACCACAGAATGTAAGTATTAGGCCTAAAGCTGATCCAAAAAGTCTCATCAATAAGGTTGTAACACAGTAAATGACTATCTGAGTAGACAGTTTAGTAACATGACAGTGGACATTTCTTTGTACACGGACTTCCGTTTTTGTCTGGTTATTGAACAGGTTGTGGAGAACACTTTTTAATTGTTCTTTAATACTCAAAACATTGTTACTGGATCCACTAATCAAGGTAAACTAGTCTCCTCTCTGAACATCATGCTGAATACCACAAAGAAACTGGCATCTACACTGGTACCAATCAGAGACCAACTATTCTATCAGCATCTCCCTGCCAGATATAGGTAACCACAAAGATTCATGTGAACTACAAGGGGAGTGGGTGTTGACAGAGACAGAATGGCATGTGGTGAACTGCACAAGGTGCAGCCTAAACTTTCCATATGGTTTTGATCAGAACTCTGTGCTTCAGATTAGGATACTGATCCATGAACCTGCTCCGTTTTTCCCTTCAGAGATCTGCATTTTTGTGGTTGGTCCAAATTGTTCCTTGAAGAAAATACCTCTGCTCGACCCAGCATATGCTCAAATGGAAGTTGATCATATTGGGATTTCTAAAAACAAACAATGGTAAACAACATCTTAATGGTGCAAACTACAGTATATAAAATCAAATACAGAGAACTATAGAATTTCTATAATTACAATAACAGAATAATTCTGAATATTGGTACTATATAGTATTAGTGATTTAAAATCTCATTTATTAAAATTACATAATATACAGCTAAATTTGGAAGATATGATTACTATTATTATTTTATCTGTTAAAAGGACCTGCCACTGTGGTCTTCATGAGCTAATCCATCATAATCAGAGTGCTAAACAGATGCTTCATCAGCAAAAAAAAACAAAAAAAAAAAAAACATGGTGCAGACTTTAATGTCCACCATGGTGTCAACCCCACTGCCCAAAACCACCAAAACATCACTCACCCACCCACTCAACTTCACCCTGAAACACAGTCCAGTGAATTTTTTGGGGGGGTTTTTTTGGATTCTCTGACAGCAACCATTATTTGATTTGAGGTAGGTAATGAAGTCACAAAGTACTGTGAACACAGGTATAGTACAACTCAGCAGTTTATCATACTGTAAAATTAAACACAATCAGAAAAGAAGCCTTCACTCTTCACATTAAAGCCCAACCAACCCCTCAGCTTCTCCCTGAAACATACTGTAGTGAGCTATACATGTCTCTTTATTCAAATGTTGCCCTTATAATTAAAATAATAATAATAATAATAATAATAATAAATATAAAATTATTTTTTAAGAAAGCAATAAAACACCCACCACTTAACGCACAAAGCAGCCGAGTGCAAGTAGCCGAGTGTGTTTGATGGTAGATACCCCTAACAAAATGTCCAGCAAAAAGAAATGAGAAGTGAAGAGCTTATTATTAAAAACAACTTTATTCTATTAAGAGCCATAATATTAGTTGCTGATCTTGGGTAATTTTTAGATAAAAGGCTACAGTACATTTTCTTAACCTTTAGGTGAAAATCAGTCAGTAGGAAAATGCTGTGCTTGATAGTAAAGACTACCTACATGAATAAAAAGAAAAACAAACATACATTCAAGACTAAAGAGGAAAGCAGAGAAGAGATCAAAATGGCGTTGACGCTGGGCTCATGCTGATTGCTCTGGGAAGGTTCAGCAGTAATCTGTGGGCCTACGGACTGAAGCAGCATTCAGATTTTTATAAAAATGATGCATACATTTGACTGACTTCAGGAATCTGTTCAAATCACACAAACTGTTAATTTGTCTCTTGTCTAGGAGTTCAGGCCAGATCATCATCATCATCATCATCATCATCATCATCCCTCCTGTAGGTACCGGAGGGGAACTGAATGGGTGGTAGATAGTTGTACACATTGAAAGCAACAGCAGTCACAGCGTGTGCTCCTTTGTTCACCCATCAGCCTTCACCCTCATTGTGCAGACCAAATATAGTCAAAACAAATATAGTCACCACACAAAAGCACCACTCTTAAATCATTATTTACAACAATCATTACCAACAATAACTGATTACTCTCATCACAGTGAACAAATGTAATGCAGAGACAGGCAGAGCATGGCACAGCTCCATGCAAACAGAAATAAGATGAAGGCTGGATACTGGAATATATGAATAACAAGAAACAAAGCCAGACTAACCAGGAAGGGGGGAAAAAGAGGCAAAACTATGAAAACACAAGAGAGATCAAGAATATAAGAATGCAAATAAATACAAAAATAGGTAGGCAGAAAAGAATACACAATGAGGATGTCAGCGTGTAGGGAGAGAGAAAGAGACCAACAAAGACCGATGGGAACCTATGGGTGCCAGCTGGCACTGGTGGCTGTGGTGGGTGCGAGAGGTCCGGAGGAGCCTCAGCCGCCGATGGCGGCGGCAGCGGGTCCTGCAGGTCCGGAGGGATGCTAGCAGCTGCTGCGAGCAGGTCCTGCAGATCCGGAGGGATGCCAACTGTTGCTGCTGGTGGTGGCGGCAGTGGGTCTGGCAGGTCCAGAGTGGCACCAACTGCTGCTGCTGGGAGACACACAGACAGAAATGACCCTCGGTGCCTCCAGTCCTACCCCCATCAGGTACAGGAAGGGCATGGTGGGCCATAAGTGAGGCATACCCAGGGCTGCATCCCTCCCCCAGAGGGTCAGGACTGTGGACACCGACCTAGGTCCTACAAACTGCTGTCCTGAGTTAGCCCCAGGCAAAGCAGCTGGCTCAGCAAGGATTTCAGGAGGGGACTCACACTGCAGCAGGCAGCACAGCAAACCTGGCACACTTTAGGCTGGAAAAAAAAAACCCATCCAATGACAGTTTCCTCAGCCCTACGTTTCAGAAGTATTGACCACTGCAGTCTTACCCCTAAGACCTTAAATTATTCTTCACACCTGGTGAATCGATAAAAAATCAAATATCGACAATATTAGCATGTTCTGCAATAAAAGACCCTCTATGAAACAATCAAAAACAAAAAGACAACAACAACAACAACAAAAAGATGAAGGGTCACCTGTACGCAAGGCTGTGAGCAAATCCTCGTTAGATTGATGCATGTCCTCGACCGCGTATGTTCAAGTCGTTGCGTTCTTCGAAAGTCGATCTTTATATAACGCGGAGACAAGCTGGGCAGGATGCAAGTCTGTTAGTCGAACTTTGTTTTTTAAACGGACAAACAGAAACATAATCAGAGGGCTGGGTACTAGAATACATGATTTAAAAAAACAAAGCTAGGCTAACCAAGAAGGGGAAACACATAAGTAAAACTATGAAAGAGCAGCAATACAAGAACGGAAACAAATGCGAAAACAGGCAGGCGAGAAGCCATACTGAGGAATCCAACACGAAGAGGACGACAAAAAGACCGACGCGGGAAACATAGGAACAAAAGATATAAATACGCAGGCCAATAAAAGAAACTAGAAACAGGTGACACAATTCAAGGGCGGGGAAGAACAGAAACAAAACGAGGGAGCGCATGGCTAGGCGGCGTAGGGAGAAGCGAGACGCTAGGGTAGGCGAAATCGACTAATATTTACATGTGATATAACGTGATATGACTAATAATTTTAATGATATAATTTTTCATGTATAAAGATATGATAACTATCTGATTCACATTTAACAGTCACAATTATTTTCATAATGAAAAAAAATTAAATCAGCTGTATTTAGTAATTGAGAAATATATTTTTCGTTCGTGGTCAAAATTCCATCGTGAGAAATGGGACACGTTTTGATATGCCTGCTTGTAGTGAGAAAAATATTGTGGTGCACCTGGATTGTCATAAGAGCAGTTTAAGCCAAAATGGGTTTAAAACTAACGTTAAACTGGCGCATTTTAAATGCTACACCAAATGCGCGAGCGCCAAACGAAATTGTAAAACGCCGCATTATGCAACTATTGTTCAGGCGCAGCCACGAAATAAGAGCCACAAATGTTATCATCTAAACATAACAGCTATCTGTCTAGGGAACAAGAGCTATTAAAATAAACACCCTGAGGCTGGTGCATTATAAAAACCACATCCAACAACATCTATCTTAAAGTTTTGACATGTATCTTCTTCCTGCAGTTCAGATAGCTCTCTTGTCCAGTGTGCCCTTTAACAATTTATGAACTTACTTTAAAAGGAGTCGAGAAGCTGGAGAGCACAAGTAGATCACATATCAAGAAAAGGCTCAGATGCCACGTTGTCTCAGCATTGTCGACCTGTGTGGACAGTCTGCAGAACACATGGTGTTCTGACATTCCCCACAGTTACTGAGTGGTCAAAATGAGCTACACTGAGATTGGATATGACTGAATTCCATGATCTCACAGTGAGCCACTGTGAGATTGGATATGACTCTGACTGAATATCATGATCTCACAGTGAGCCACAGTGAGATTGGATATGACTTTGACTGAATCTCACGATCTCACAATAGCAACAGCTGCTCCCAGTTTGGTGACTGGAAGTAAGTAGACACCGACTGGGGTTATAAAACAAGCAACGTCTCAGACATGGAGACACAGTAGGTCAAGTGCAGTATTGAAAGAGGCTTGTTTGGTCTTGGAACATGCAGGCTTCTGTGACATAAATTAACTTAGAGGAAACTATTTATTATAGAGGGAGCATCAGGGAAGGGCAGATATGCCCACCCGTTATGACCACACCTTACTCACCTGTTACGACCCCACCTTCTCACTCACCTATTATGACCACACCTTCTTCCTCACCTGTTACAACCCCACCTTCTTACTCACCTGTTATGACCCTACCTACTTACTCAACTGTTATGACCACACCTGCTTATGCACCTGTTATAACCTCAACTTCTTATCCACCTGTTATGACCCCGCTTTCTTACTCTGCTCTGCTCACACAACACTTCCTGCAGTACAAACAACTGAAACAGGTAAGCACAATTACCCACAAACACACGTATCAGAGAAGTGTAATTATCTTTATATCCATGTGGGGACTATTAATCACTATTTAAAGACTGTGTTAAAGATACATTGATACTCTAGATACCTGAACTGTCAAACTACATGAAGGAGTGCATATAATAACATTGTTTATATTTTATTTAATTCATCTTTCTTTTGGCCACCACCCCCTACAGCTGGCAACAGTAGCAGGCATTCTGCACTTCCTCTTTCTCTCTGCGTTTTGTGGATGTTCATTGAGGCTGTGCTGCTCTTTATCACTGTAAAGAGCCTATCAAAGCTCTAATTAAATCAAAGGGAGGTGCTTAGCTGGAGATGTCTGATTGTGATTAGATATGGAGCTACGATGGTTCTGGTGGGTGTGGCTGTTGGACTGGTGCCTAATGGATATGGAAGTGACAAGTAAGTATGGGGGTGCACTCAGATTGAGGGTGGGGACGGACCAGTTTATTCAGGCCTACTAATGTGTCACGCCTAAACTGTACATGAAAAAACATCAGACAGCTGCTTCTATTGTGTGTATTTTCCTCTGCAGATGCTGGCTTAAGGTGGACAGAGGATTCATCTGGAGTTTTCTGGGCCCGGTTTATTTCAATCTTGCAGTAAGTGCTGATGGATTGATTGCACAATGCCCTTTAAATGATGGAGCATTTATGATGCTTTCTGAAGCCCCTCCCCTCCCTGATAACCTTATTATTCACAGTCCCTCAAGATTCAGATTCAGATTCAGATAGGGAATGGAACATTAGGAAAGAAATCCCATGATTGTTCCTCCAATTGCGTGTCGTTGGGATTGGCATAGTGCCGTTATCTGGTACCTGGGAACCAAGGTAGTATGCACAAGTCAACCACATCCCAACCAGTAAGGCCCATGTGAGCAGCAACAGCTGTCCCCATTGGCACCCGTCATGTGACATAATAAAGAAAAATAATTAAGTGGGCATGGGAAAGACAGGTCATTAGTAAAATGAAGGCAAAGCCAAAAGAAAAATTGAACAAAAGAAAGCATTTTTTTTTTTCTAAGTATGCTACTCCTCCTCCATGATGTGGGACTGGTCTGTCAGCTCTGAACAAAGAACAGTTAGGTAAGCTCACCTCACTATCGTGAATATGAGATGTGAGTCACGTTTTGGTCACTGCAATGACATCTGGTTTGAAGTCATCTACCAGTTGACCCAATTCATGCATCTTATTACCTATGCTACGTACGTTCGTAAGAACTACTTTAAGTAGTCATCTACCATGATACTCGGGTCGTGCCCCACCAATATTGGCTGTGACAGGGTGGTAGTGAACTGTCGGCACACAACCCAAAAACCCACAAGGGTAAGGCCTTGTTCACCCACGGCACAACGTGCCTTCAGATCCTTGAGTGCCTCTGCGTGTTTTAATCTGTCAGCTAGAGGTAAGTCCTCTTGCAGACTGACGTCAGAGCCCTTCAGCTTGAAAGAAAATCGTAGAAGTGATTTGAGTTCATCAGGACTCGAGAGTACTACTCTGAGCAGTCTCGGTTTGGACTCCTCAGCCTTTGGCATAGTGTTACCAAGCCTGGTAAGTTTACGAACTGTGACCCCTGGGTGACCTAGAGACAGTAGCTTACTGACGCAAGCTTTAAACCACTGTATATCATCCATCATTCTGTTCTTCGGCCAGGACGAGGATGACTCACGAATGTTGCAACGTATTACACTACAGTCAGTGTATTGATCTCCTCTTCTAGGTGTATTGACATCCAAATCTAGTGGAACTATTGTTCCTACTGGAAAAGCCTCATTCTCTACACTTTATGCCCACCTAGAGTTGTTAGAGTTCGACGGCCATACTGATCGCTCTTCAGTCCCGTACACTGGTTGTGGAACCACTGATCACAGCGGTCACACTGCATGCCCCCTGACATTGTAGTAACTAACTCGAGGCCTTCAATCGGGTACTACTTCTCATCAAGGCCATAATATAATATCAAGAGCTAATAGCTAATATTTAAGATGTGGTTAGATAAATCCCACATATAACATGCACAAATCTTAAACGAAGGTTGCCGATAAAGTGTCCAGAGTCACTTGCTGTCTATTCCTGGCTGCGTGTGGGCCCTATCTGTTGGAAAACCTTGGTTCGGTACAAGCTGCATGAAGTCCACTGGCAGATCAACTTTTAGCTAGCTGACTAGCTAGCAGCCAGTAACTTCTCCAACTTGTCACAATAACATCCACTGTTTTTAATCTGTTTGATTAAAATCCATTCGATTTTTTCCTGGAACAAATGTCTGATGTATCCATGCAAAGGAGAGCAAAAGCAGAGCTCGAGTAGGTAGCTAGCTGGCCTAAGATCTAAGTATTAACTAGATTAGGCTTTGTTACAAACCCCAAAGTAGTGGTTAATTATTTTGTTTAAGAAAATGATGGTAAGTACTACATCTAAATATTTCATGGACATGCTTGGCAGCTTTTAGTCTTTAACTCCACACAGTCCAGGGGACAGTGCAGACGACCAAGACACTCATACCGCCTGAAAACAAAGTGGAATAATCTGTGTGCCTTCAGATTTTGAGTTGAACTTTGAACTTTAAATAGCCAACTAACAAATTGTAAAATGTGTTCTTCTTCTGTTAACCCCAAAATACAAGTCAACCAGGTATCTACTTTTTTAAACTAAAACCACTATTTTAATTTATAATCAGGAACCTCTCCAGATCATAATCTACTGAATATTGAAATGCTTCACCTGTTTCTAATTTCACCTCACACTTACATACTGTTTGCTTACTTTCCCTCATTGTGAGGTATTGCCATGGATTCTCAAGCGCATACTGGGTGGTTTGTCCCAGTCTCATGCTTTTATCCCTGCTTGTTTGACTATGATTTTTTGGTTTTACCCTTTTGATGTTTTTACTGTGTTTCTTGCTCTCTGACTTTTGAACTTAAATTATGTGATCATCACCTGAACCGGGGAAGAGCAGTTTTAACTAATGCTGATATAACTTTGTACTATCGCTTTACCTGAATTAAATAGTCACAAGTGTTGTCAGCAGGTACTGTTGAATACTGGATAAAATAAACATTCTGATTTGATTAGTGTGATTTGGTTACACTTCTGAAGTATTAACTCAATAATGTTTCATTGCAATTACAGTGCAACATGATCCTGTTCAGTTTAATCATCATCACTATCAGTCACTCTGACACACCTGAACAGTGACGTTTCCCAGATCAAACAGATAAAGTAACATCTCACACGTTATTTTTTAAACACATTATATTGTGACATTCATGCATCATAATGCTCAAGTTTTAATTTCACATTTTAATTTACGTAGTCACTGTTACAATTACAGTGTAACAACATCATTAATTACAGTATAGCATATAGAGTAGCAATAGTTTGATATCCTGTCTTTTATGCATTTTGCTCTGACACTTTAATGAATTGTTTATTTACACTGTAGCAGTGGCTAATTTAGCAGTGGCTAAAATTTAAGCTTATAATTGCTCTCTCTCTCTCTCTCTCTCTCTTTCTCATCATGTCTCTCTCTCTTTAGGACCACTGCGCTTAAAATAATGGCCCAGTTGTCGTGGGATCCTGGCTGGGGTTCTTCACAAGTAGCAGTGAGGTGGTGGAGAGCCTCTTCCTGGTCCTCAACTCCCAGCAGGGCACCTTCATCTTCTTGGTCCACTGTGTCCTCAACCAAGAGGTCAGTCATCACCTGCTCTGTATAAGAGATTTAGATGTTTCACTTACAAATCTTTGACCTATCTCTCTTACAAACTTTTAACCTGTCTCTCTGTTTCACCCACCACTGTGGCTTTTTTGTATCTAATTAGAGCTGATTTGACATCTGGAAAGGATATACCACATATCTGAAATTTCCATAACATTGCACTGTTGTGTGAACAAGGGAAAAGACCACAGGAATTTTGATGTGAGCCTTAACATCTGTGATAGTGATCAGTGAAATATAATAATATAATATAATATAATATAATAAATTTTTGAGGTAATAAAACTGATAATACTGAACCTTTTCTCATTACTGCAAATCAAACTAGTGAAAACAGTGTACAGGCTGATTTTATACAGCATGGGTGTCATAAATTTGTCATCTTATTGAAAACATGGTTTCATGGTGGACTGGAACCTGCTGAATGATGCTCCCTTTTCCTTGTCTTGTCTACCTCCAGGTCAGGCAAAAGTGCAGAATGTTTTGTACTGCTCAACTTGTACCAAAAGTTCCAGTGAGTAGATGGGATGATCCCAGCCCTGGGTGTTATAGAAGGATACCCATCACTGTCTTTAAACACATTTGCTTAATATTGCAATTTAGGTTTTTGTTCTGAAACGTTACTGTTTTGTTTTATGAGATTAATTTTTGGTTTTACATAAAATTTTCATTAAAAAATAATGGAACTATGCAAGAATTTAAATGAGTTCATGACTTTTTCTATAAATTGTTTTTTTTTAATTATTAAGTCATTAATTATCTTAACTAGAGAAGACTGTTAGATAAGACAATCAAAAGAAAAAAAGTAGGTGTTTTTGCTACAGGGGAAGCTTATATAATGTTTCTTTTCCTGTATGTCTCATTTATTTTCCCAACCAGTTATACCTATTTGTGCCATTTATATTTTTCTGCTTTATTTTTTTACAGTAACAGTTCCCTTATTTTCTTCATATTTTCCATTGGTCTGTGTTTTGTAATGGGCGAGGTACTTGCAGACGACAAAAAAAGAAAGGGAAGAAAACGCAAATCTCCAACTGATGCAATTAATAACAATTAAAATGAAATCGAAAATAAACATGCACTAACTGCAACAAAAGAAGTCAACATAACATTCGGTGATCGACAACTGTCATGTGAGCTAAAGAAGACTTAATTAACACTAAACACATAATAACATAATAACCCCCTAGTGATGTATGTCTAATTAACACCACCTGAGGGAGGACTGGATGAGCATAAACAAGACAAGTGACAAGCAACAGAAGATCAGCGTAAACACAAGTCAAATCCAGTTTTGTTGAGCATATCTAATTCATTATTTCACTCATTCATCTTCTAAACCACTAAATGCAGTTTAGGGTTGCGGGGGGCGTCAGAGCCTATCCTGGAAGCACAGGATGGAAAGCTAATCATAATTCAAAGCTAATTTAAATTATATTTCTATGTTGTTTCAAATCAGATCTTTACATATGCAACTGAGTTTGACCAATTGAATCAATGTCAACCTTGGTGTTTTATTTGTTTGTTTGTTTAATTTGGTTTGTTTTTTTAATCAACCAGGGCACAGAACATCTTCAGGACTGACTGGGCTGTCAGCCTGAATATTCTCAGTACGAGAATCCTACATATATGCAATGTGCCAGTGTTATCCTACAGAAGATTATGTGGCAAAAGTATATAAGGCCATCTCTTAATAATTAAGTCTTTTAAGGCATGTGACACCTGGGATGGTAAATTATATTGTAATTTATATGGCAAGATTTTATTCCTATTTTTTCTCGATATCATAAACTGAGTTTTTACTAGTAAAAAAATTAATTCTTGATATAAAAAAATGTATTTGCAAATGTATAATTTGAATTCTTACTAGTAAAAATCTAGTTTCAGTTAGTGATCATTTCTGACTTTTCCCATTCATTTTAATTCTTACTAGTAAGAATTCAATTCTCACATATAAAAATTGAATTTTCACTTGTAAGACATAAGACTATTTAAGACATATTGATTGTTACAACCAAGTAATGATGATAAGAAAATAATAATAATAATAATCATCATCGTCATCATCGTCATTATTTCATCTCATGAGTTAGTGAATTTCCTGTCCCTTTAGGTAGATTTTGTCCACACGATGTTCCATTCATGGCTATGGCCTTGACCCTACAAATAAAACAGTTGTTAATATTATACTTAAACACTTAAGAATCCTCCAGGAGAGACCCATCTACAGAGATGCAGATCATTTTTTTAAGGATCATTCATTAAATCTCTTACAGACAAGATAAAAACATCAAAGACATGCTCATCAAGAGTGAGATAACTGACCAGTCAAGTAATTACTGTTGTACTGTAACATGCAATTGCTCTAGATGTGGCACACAGAAATTTATTAACACATCCACTTAAACAGCTAGCATGAAATTATCAATTGTTATTATCCATTCCTCCTTATGTCTGTTGTATCTGACCTCTACCTCTACCTCTTAAGTTTGAGTTTAATCTATTTTGTACGGAGGATTGGGCTAAAGTTCCCCCAAGCCAATATGCAGGACTAATCAACAATTACCATAAATGTTTAGTTGCAGTTATTGCTGCACAAGGTGATCACACCAGATACTGAAAGTAAAGCTTCACATACTTTTGCCACTCACAGATATGTAATATTGGATCATTTTCTTCAATAAATAAATGAAATAGCCAATATTTTTGTCTCATTTGTTTGATTTGGTTTTCATTATATATGTTTAAGACTTGTGTGACAATCTGATGAGGTTTTAGGTCAGATTTATGCAGAAAAAAAAAAAAAAAAAAATATATATATATATATATATATATAGACATCCCGACATTTGTACTTGGGTCTTGCACTGTGTGCAATTGTTTGGACACAATATATGATATTAGACACGTTAAAGAGAGGTTCCGAGGCTTCGGTAATTCTAAGGCTTCTCCACCAGGGGTCACTGTGCTTGCACTAACCGCATTAATAGAGTTACTGAACTTCACTGTAAATAACTTCTAATGCTTCTAATGCTTTTATATGAATGTTGTTTAACAAACTAATGAAATGTCTATAATTAAATATAGAGTTTCTGCATTTTTAATTACCATATCCAACTGAAATACTGAATTTTAATGTTGTATACTATTTAACAGTGAAATTACAAGAGTACATGTAAAACAAAAATTTGGTTGTTCTAAGTATATCTAAGTAAATTTGGTTGTTCTAAGTATGAAATTTTTTAAAATGCATGGAACATTTTCAGACCCAACTACCCACATTCTCAGATCATTAGTTACAATCATTCTGTTTAGAAACAGGATCAAGTTTCAGCCAGTAACATTTTGTTTCTGCTCAGACAATTTCACTACTAATATAAATTCTAGAGGAACTCTATATGTATTTCTGTTCTTCTGCAATGGAAATCATTACAGTGACTGTGTTGGTTTTAATTACTTTGCCCTGTGTTGCAGCATGATTGATTACACTAGAGAGTTTAGTATCTAATTTACATATATATAAAATACCCATCTCCAGAAACCAAAATCTCTAAAATACCTATGCAATTGTAACATATTTTCCAATTATTTTTGTCTTCTGAAAATTCTGAATTCTCATTGGATTGGTGCCATTAGAGTAGTGAGACCACTCTGGTGTGCTGCCCAGTACCCACCCAGGCCTGCATAATATTAGGGATACTACACAGAGTCAAGAGTCTGGGCAATACACAAACTCTTCATTGTTCTTCCTATGCTTGAAACATTCAGCTTGTTAAGGAATTTACCACTTAGCTTAGCTGTTTGCTACCAGTAGCTGGGGTGATTCACAGTCCACTGTCCATTATTCTTGCAATTGGATAAGATTCCAAATTTCCTGACGATCTTGCACACAAAGAGAGAGGAGCTCACTTTACACCTCAGTTGGAGGTTGGAGGTTTTGAACAGCCTGGGATTGAACAGGTTCAAGCAAGGCCCTTAACCTTAGTGTTTCACCAACATCTCTTTGGTAACATTAAACAAACAGTTACATAAGTATGAAAGCTGCTTTATTGCTACAGTCCCTGTAGTCATGTTTCTGTTGTCTGGAGGTCTTGTACACTGTAATGTATAAAGTGATCAAGCTTTCTACATCTTGATATGGTCTGGTGTATTGTTTGAGACAGAAGTAAATATGCTCTGCAGAGAAGTAGTTAAATGCTAGCTCATGTCTCTCATTGCTGAGTTTAAAGTAGTGAGTTAATAAAAAGAGTGTTTACAGGGAAGAGAGTTTTAATATTGAATTAGACATATTAATAACATAAAACATAAGGGAGTATAGAGATTCTGTGTCCTTTCAGAATGATTTGTGTACAGAGTGGAGGCCTCTGCAGGCTTCTGCAAAGCATTCTGGGTAGGCTTCCACTGACCTCAGTGTAAGATTTATTCTCTCTCAATAGGCTCAGGACCATATTGAAAATCAGTCTTCTTTAGGACAAGGTTAAAAGAAGTATTCTCTTAGAATGTGGTGGTAACGAGTTCCAACTGGTTTGGTTATTGAATATCACTTTGCATATATTTGCCTAATGGTTGGTTTGGATATAATGGTGACGGATGAAAAACACTAATATGTAAAAGAAGGAGGAGTGAATACATAATGACTTCTGTATAAAAACATGGGTCCTTTGAGTGATTGTTACACATTCTCCAGAGGGTGCCTCAATAATGCTTGTTAATTAACCTGCAATAAAGGACGGGACCAGCTATTCTCTTCTACTAATTCTGAAGTCTGCATCTTTATTTTATATTTGAATGGTTAACTTTAGAACTAGCTGGTTGGGGATTTAGGAATGACAGTAGTTACAGAGTTTACAGTAGTTACAGAGTTTACAGTAGTTGGTCCTGTCAGAATATCCTAAGCAAGCAGTTGACAATTTGACAAAGGAAATATAGTTCAACCAATACTAGGAAGCCAGAGGACTGTTAGAACTAAAGCTCCAGTAATTTGGCAGGAGCCATATAATGATTTAGTTAGGCGGTTGTTTTCCTATTTGTTTGTTTTTACTTCAGGATAAGCTGCTGTGGCCTTTGTGAGCTACAGGAACATGTCGAACATGCTGAACCACAGCTGCTCCAACACAACAAACAAAACAGTGAAGACTATGGTGTGTACTGTGCCATTGGCTACACTCCAGCTCAGCAAACCAGTCTACTTCACCCTGAAACACAATGACTGGAGTGCTGTTCATGTGTGAGTATAACATGCATGTCCTGTTATATTACGTTTGAGTAAAAATGAAAAACAATCAAAAGTATTTCTATTTTTTGTTTGCATTTTATCAGGTTTTTTAAATCCAAGCATTATAGATGTATTATTTTACTTTGTCTTCCTGTTTGGGTGGGAACAATAGTTTAGTTCCTCTCTCACTATGCATAGTAGGTAATACGGTGGTAAATGTTATACATTTCAGACTAAATATATTAAAACATGTTTTTGTATTAGTGTACAACAGTGCTAACGGTACTAAAAGGTCAACTTATGAGTTAACGTGCTAATTACAAAGGATTTTTCCATAAAATTAAAAATTGCTAAAACTGTTTTTAAAATATCAGGATTATCAACAAAGCATTAATGAAACAATAAAGTATCATCCCACTGTATGATAAAAATCACCTTAAATGATTCTTGAATGATTACTTAATTATCCACCTTTCTTTCTAAACTGCTCTCATTTTTGCTTTGGTTGGAGGTTCACCCTGATGTGTAGAATGGAGATTGGATGACAGTTGGACCATCAATCCCTTCAACAGCAGATGCACTGTGTGCTCCTATTTTTACCCAGGAACCTTCGTTCTCATCATGCAAACCAGTAATTCATCACAGATAAGAGTCTGGGTGGGTTAGTCCGTTATGCTTAGGTTATGTAGCAAGGAAAGGTACACTTAGGATAAGATAGAGATATACATAGGATTTAAAAAAAACTGAGTTCTAATGAGCTGTAAATCATGTTGATTAGATGAGGGGCAAAGTTTTGTAAGGTGAGAGAGGTGTTGTGCAAGCCAACAGACTTTGTAACCTTGGTTTGGACAGCGCACACATCTCTGAGCTCCGTAAAAGCAAACAGTGTATTAAAGTGTCTTAGGACCACTGTGTAGGTGAGTTTCAAAGTCCTGCCATTTCCTTCACAAAGCTTCCTTGCTAGTTACAGTTCCCCACACACCTGCGCTTAGAATCTTGATTGACTGGATTGCTAAGTTACAT
Source organism: Electrophorus electricus (assembly GCF_041902795.1). Taxonomy (NCBI): domain Eukaryota; kingdom Metazoa; phylum Chordata; class Actinopteri; order Gymnotiformes; family Gymnotidae; genus Electrophorus; species Electrophorus electricus. The sequence continues at coordinate 4,625,108 of NC_137514.1, read as the reverse complement.
AGTAAAAACAGCTGCTGTATATTATTTGTCCATTATGCCTGACTGCATGTATTAACTGCATCATTATAAACTAAGTCTGTCTTTTTTTCTCCTCAGTTTCTTTCAGTTAAGTCATTGTCCCTCCACCTCATCCAATCAGGGTTAACTGGGGTTAGGGTTAGCTAGAGTTAAGGGTAGGATTAGTTAGTGTTGGGGTTAGCTAGGGTTAGGGTTAGTTAGGCTTAGTGTTAACTAGGGTTACAGTTAAGGTTAGCTATAGTTAGGGTTGAGGGGAATGGACCATAAGAAGCAGTGCTGTGAACATGTCATAGATGCACAAACTGTACCACGGGTTACACAACAGTAGCAACGGTGCCCATAATATTCTTGGATTTTTTCCCCCATCTGGAGTTAAATTAAACATGCCAAGGAAATTTGCTTAAGGATGCTAATGGTTGAACTCAATTATCTCCTTCTCTCTCTGTGCAGTGTTGTATTTATCACTTTTAATTGGATGTTTGCTGAGTCTGTGCTCCTCTTCATCTCTCTAACGATCAAACTTTGGATCAAAGCAGAATAGGTACTTTCCTGGAAATGCCAGCTTGTGTTTGGTTGATTGAAAACTATTCTACTGGTCATGTTTGGCATGTCTGCTGACCCAGCGCCTAGCAGTTATGGTGGTGAAGACTGTAGTCTGTAAAGAAAGGAGTTTTACTGGGAAGGGGTGGAGTCAATTTGATTCCTGTTATCAGGACTACTATTATCTCAGACTACAACCCAAGGATAGGGTTTCATCAGACTTGGATGCCAATTGCTTCTACGTGGAGTTTTTAACTTATAGCCAAGCAGAAGGAGCACACTGTTTTTAATGATCTCAAAACATTCAATCAGTCGACTAGGTGTGCAGCTCCTGGCACAGCCTAATAATAAATTTGTTTTCTGTAATGATGCTCCAGTTGCTTGTACTCCCAGCCAGAAAATTGTAACGGTCATCAGAATAAATGGCTGACTGAAGCCTGAAGTCATTCAAACTATTTGTGTTGATGTTTGATGATCTGAATTAGAAGAGTCAGGAGTTCTTGTCTTACCCCTTAATTTTCTTTTTGCTCTTACAGAAGTTCAGGGCAACACTACCCACTACCCCCTCCCCAGCTGAGGTCAGAATACAGTGGACACTTGCCAGTTGCTTGCCAGGTATTATATAGTTTATACAGAAATTAATAAATTCCCCCCCAAAAAATCAAATCAGAATACTAACAAAAAAGGTGCGTTATAAAAAGGGTCCATGTGCAGAAATGTATAAAAGTGCAATTCCTCGCCATACTTGTGCACTGTTCCATCCAAGGCAGGTTTATAATTTTTTTTCCTCTGAAAGTGAATAAACCTTCCTGAAAAACAGCAAATAAAGTCATACCATACTCTTATCTGTCCACTTTAATTTCCATCAAAACACTTTTGCTGCAATAAGCTTTAAACAATATAAGCTTATGGCCACAGGCACAAAGCAGACACATACTCAATTAGATGGCATCTGGAGTTACAATAAACCCAGGCTAGACTATCTTTATCCAACAATCCTAAAGCAGCAGTTTCCAACGCAATTCCATCTTAAAATTAAATATTAACCCATAGAATATTCCATAACTAAATAAACAATATTATTACTTAACCATGACCCTGTATACTTACATTTAAAGGAATTTTTTTTAAAGTGTGTGTGTATATATAAAAATAAATCACACAATTTCTGCATGTACTATTGCCTATTGTATGGCATGTTTATATGACTGCTGCCTAATCGCAGGTGCTGAAACATATCCATTATTTCTCCTCAGAGATTAAAGTAATCAGATAACTTATTTACCACTTATTTCTGTGGGTGTTTTTCTTGAGCTTCACTCATTGAGGAGCCTTGAGCTAAAATGTAGATCATATGAACAACTGCTATCAACAACACTTAAGCTACCACCATCCCACCACTTTATGGACCAAGCAAGGACACCCCCCCATTCTACCACCTGTAAGTATAACTGTACCCCATTCATATGCATATCATTCAATCACTTTTACTGACAGAATTCAAAAGGTTTAAAAGTAGAAAAGATTGAACTAAACATGATCAATCTTTGGTCAAATGTTAATTAATACTACAATCTAATTAATGTAGCATTACTACAATCCAATACAATTCTGGTGGTCAGTGTAGCACAAAGGCAGGGAACCATTTCTTATCCTTTACTGTACACTGGGACAGAGATGGGGAAAATAGAGGAAAAAAAGAAAGAAAACTAAACCCAAAATAAATAGAACCACCAAAAACACAAGGCAAGCTCACATTTCAAACAGTGCATACACAAAAAAGAAGGAAAAAAAAGCAAAATAAAAAGAAAGGGTTGTGTGTTAACCGTGGAGCTAGTGTTTCCTTTCAACCAGTCAACTACAGTTAATGTAGTTTTTAGTGTCCCGGAAACTGCGTTCACACACATGAAAAGCCACCCTCCAAAGAATCTGAGGAAGAAATGCACAGCTGGAGGGGGCTTCTGGACAGGAGGGGGTCCAGCCTGGCAGCATCTCTTTACAGAGAAAACTCACTGGCTGCCACAGACTTTCAGCTCAGAGTTCCAAGTCAGGTTAGGAACAAACACAGGTGTGAAACCTCACCCCAACACTGTCTGTAAGCATAGGGCACTTCCTTGACCATCCCAGCAGCAGTTCAGGATGAGGGCAGTACTTGAGCAATGGTGTCCCTGGCATTTTGGCTTAGCCTCTCAGGGAACTTTACTTCAAACTCTACTATGATGTCACCGCGGCGATCCGGGGTTTTAGGTAAGGGGAGCCCCTCCCCTGTAAATCGTCTCTTCATGCCTGGCCGAATAATGTCCTGTATGGGCAAAGTGAGGGTACGACCATCTAACGTAGGGGTCTTTACTGTGCAACCACAGAGAGCCTGAAAGAGCAAAAGAAACAATAAATAAATAAAGCCAAAATCACATGCACAAAATCCTAAGCAAAAAGGTCCAAGGGTCAACCTGTGCTGCAGGTGCAACCTACCTCTTTGAGCGACACTCTGGCTGGGTAAATGATGTCAGAGCCATCCCGCCTGAACAATGGGTGTGGTTTGTCTCTCACCACAAACACTATGTCAGCAGGGATGTTAGTGGGCGTCTCGTCACCCTCTCTTGGGAAGGTGACCTTGGTGCCCTCCTTCCAACCCTTCTTCACCTCCACTGTGAGGATCTTGTCCTCAGACCGCGTCGTCCTGCCATCTGGATTCAGACGCTTGCGAGAGATCTTCATCTTCTTGGTGCAGCCGGAAAACACCTCTTCCAGGCTGACCCTGAGGTCATGGGTCACCGGTGGGTCCTGCTTCTTTTCCATTCGCCCACCATGGCCTCCATGCATGCCGAAAGGCCGCCCTCGGCCCAGTCCGCCCATGCCAAAGTTAAGAAAGGGGTCGTCCACATCCATGTCCTCATTTGCACCACCGCCAACACGGCCGAAGAAGTGCTCGAAGGGGTCCCGGCCCCCGAAGAATTCCGCAAACATGGCGTGAGGGTCCCCCTGGAATGTGTATGTGAAGCCAGGGCCATTTGCACTACCTCCACCTGCACCACCTTTCAGGCCTGCAGAGGTCAATGACAGTTTGAGAGGATTTTTAGCCGTTGCCAGTAGACTTATGAAGTTAACACCAAGCACTTTAAATCCACACAAGGGTCATAACGTGCTACGTTCAAGCCCTTTTATAATATAAGGCATTACGTAACAATTCTTTATAACGCATGCTTGTCTTTTTCTCCTAGTTGTACAACTTATAAAATATACGATAAAAAATAAAGCAAGATTGTAAAATATCATCTCTGCAAATTCAGGGTACGTGGTTGGAACGTAGCGAACGACTCCGCTAATGGACTTATTGACAGCACTTGACGGCCACTCCCGTTTCGAGTCAGAATCTTCCAGTAAGCAAAGCTTTCCAAAATGCAAATGACGTAACGCTACCTAGGCAATCGGCGCCCTGCTGCGAGCCGCTTCTGTTGTTGTTACTGCTTATCTAACATCTATTTATGGTAATACACAAATTCAATTACATTTCTGAACTATTTAAACCGTCGGAGCCTTAAAGACAACTTCAATGTTTAACCTATCTATATGACGACTGCGACGTTGCATGGTGCTTGCAACAATAGGAAGTCCGGGTAACTAGTTAGCTAACCAAAGTTACCTGGAAAAATGTTTCGCTGGGATGGGTTAGGTTAGCTAGCTAGCCGCCTATGGGACCCAAGTTTCGGGGGTGTCCTGCGACGGACATATCTGTTTCAATAGGAATAGGTCTATTAACCTATTGAGAACTTTCCAAAATAAAAAATAAAATAAATAAATAAATAAAAAAACATGACAAATGTATCAACTGACAAAATAATAAACAGTAGTATTATTGATACTAAAAGTAAGTAGTTATACCTACCATCTTCCCCAAATTTATCATATACGTCTTTCTTTTTGGGATCGCTCAAAACATCATAGGCTTCCGCAATCTCTTTGAATTTTTCTTCGGCGTCCGGCGACTTGTTTTTGTCTGGGTGATATTTTAAAGCTTGTTTACGGTACGCTTTTTTGATCTCGTCGTCGGATGCGCCCTTCTGGATTCCCAAAATACTGTAGTAGTCCTTTCCCATCTTCCTCATTTACGACGTTTTAACCACGAAGTAGTCCGTCCAGAAAGCAGCTATATTTGGCGAAGATAACCTGCCTTTCTTCACGGAAACGTAATTCCAAGATCGCTAATCCGCCCCATCTCCTCCCCTTTTAAAGCGTTACGGAAAGTTCGAGAATTTTCTAAAAGTATCAAGAACTTTCGCAGCGAGTTTACCGAGTCGAACGTTGCAGCTCTGCCCACTTCCGAAAACGTCACGCGGTTTTTTTTTTTCTCCAAAACGCCCTCGTTAATTGGCCACGAGTATAGCCGTGGAACGCCAGTAATCCCGCCCATGTGAAGTAAAACGAGGGCTATTCTATCACCTTAGCTCCCTTGATAATTAAACGAGTTATTACTTTTAAATATATAGATCACTTAAATGTAACATTTATCAACATCGCACTATTCGTCACCAAATCACGATTTAGTGCAAATCACATTTTAGAATAAAATTACAATAATTGCGAGATTCAAGATCTAGACACTTTAAAAATATCGTTAGATAATCTATTTGAATCATTATTAGATGTTATATCTGAGGTTGTCAATTCTTAGCCCTCCTACTCTAGCCGACTTAACCAATAGCAGAAGCTCAGTGAGATCTCTTGTTTATTTGTCCAATTATCAGTCACCCCGCTGTATCTTGGCGAATCTCAGTTGGTTTAAGGGGACAAAAGGAGCAACCAGTGCAGGGGTTTTTATGAAACAGTCCTGCACGACTTCTGGTTTGGACGTCTAGATGATCAACGCTCATTGGACGGTGTAATTGTCGTGCGTTTACTCCGATTGGAGGTTAGACTAGCAGGGCATCTTGGAAGACAAAGAGTTTAAACTGCAAAATGAAGCATTACGAGGTAAGACAGTTTATCATTTCTCACACTTTCAAACACCAGTACATTTTTTAAACACAGACGTTTGTAGCTCTGCAATAAATAACAAATGTGAACCATTTTGGTTTGCAAGTTGTAAAGTAAATAGATAAAGGGAGATTAAGGAGAATTTGATGCGCTGGTAGGTGCAGTCATTCAAGATCGTGCTTTGACCTAATCGCTCGAGATTGCTCAATAATTGAACAGAACACAGGCCTACATAGTCGTACTAAATCTATAACTCTATACTAAATCTACAGCTATACTTTAAATACCATACTAAATCTACAAAAATACTTTATAAATACTATACGAAATCTATAAATATACTTTGTTGACAATTTCTGGGGTAGGGATGTTGGCAGTTTCATTCATTCCCTAGTGGCGCACCATAACGCAGTATTTTTGTTTTAAACTACATACAAAAACAGTAGCGAGCAGGCCTAACACGTCTCTTATTTAGCTAACCTAGCTAGTGTGGTGCCAAGGATGTAACTATTTTCTTCGTTAGATTATTACTCCCTCATCGTAGTATATGAATCAGATGGTTATGTCGACAGTTATTTACAAATCAAACAATTCATTCATTCTTAAACCACACAATGTCTTCAGTAAGATACATTCATGGTCATTTATAAAATGTGTGTTACGGTCGAATCATTTGGCTACGAAAACCACGCGGGTGTCGTCAGATTCGCGGAAGTTGGGCATTATTTTAAAATGGGTTACGTTCAGCAAATAGCTTATTTTTTAAAAACGTAGTTAGTTAGATGGCTGCGTTTACAGATTCATAACCATGTGGCCCACACATAGCTGGCTACACGATGTGAACGGTATTAATTTAAAATTTAGCTATCTTGCTTTTTAATATTGTGCGTCCACAGAGGGGAGACGAAGAGTCAGAGGGAGAAAAAATAGTTCTGAGGCGTTTCAAATGCAGAGGAGTTTGGCAATACTGTGTGATGAAATCTAACTAGGAGATACTGAAATCTGGACCTCCATTTAAATCAGATGGTTATGTCTGGATTTTGTAACCGCCAGTTAATTGAACGACAAGTGTTGACAACTTTATCATTTCAGATTCGTAGGTCACGGAACGGTGTGAACTCCATATGGTCTGCATCTGGAGGGCTGGGATTTTTAATAGCGCTATGGTAAATCTTACGCAGAAGCAGGACACCGGTGACATCTTAACCATAGGTTTTAACAATAATGCGATGCGAAAAACAGCAACCTTTGTTAAAGTCGTGTCCTGGCCATGTTGTCTAAATAGATAAAGGACAACAGAGAATAAAAAACAGACCTGTTGTCAGGCTGAAAGGAAACTGAAGCGCTCGGGTGAGCCGTTTCCGCTGTCGTTTCTCCACACCCCCCGTGTAAGGTAGATTTTACTGAAGTCCTCTCAAACGTCTTCACACCTTGACTCAAATCCAGCATCTGCCTTTTCAATCAGGGATGTTCTCTTTCCATCCTTCCTCCCCCATCTTGTTTGTGTGCAAGTGGTAAACTGAATCGCAAAGTTATCGTGTCTGGTGCACGTCTTTTCAAGTTATTATTAACTTCCCATCCCATGTGTCTGACAGTATAAGTGTAGACAGAGTGCAAATGCTTCAACCGCAACACCGTTAAAATGGCTGCGTCGTTACGACAGTGGACAACTAACCCTCTGAGTACTATAACTCCATTCTGAGTAGTGTGCTAGGGCTGACCTTATACCCTCTCTGTGGACGAAGCATGTGCAGCCTGTGACCACACCCACCTTCCAGTCGCACATAGCCAATCAACTCCTGAAAGGGGCGGGGCGCACAGCCACATCTACATTTTTAAATGTCCTTCATTTTACTTTGGGTTTGTAGTGTCTTATAGGGACTTTGCAGTTGCTGGACCTTCTGACCAAAACTGATCCCCTTTTGACTGCTCTGTGCGTGTGTGCCTTTGCGTGTGTGTTTTGCCTGTGGGCATGTTATAATTAGTATTAGATGGGTTGATGCGGGAAGGTGGCGTGGAGTGAGCAGGGGTACTTTTCACATCGAGTGTGTATGTGTTTGCTCATGTTTTATAATTTGAGAATACGTATACTGCTTACAGAACTTTGCTTTGCACTTCAGGATATATTATCTTCTAAACTGCAGTAAAGTTTTTGTCTCACTGAGACTAAGGTTCATATTTCCTGAGCCAGGGGGATTGTTTATGGTTTTTAGAGATAACAAAAGTGTGTGCATACGTGTGTGTGTGTGTGTGTGTGTGTGTGTGTACACAAATCACTCAAATGCAGAGGAGAGAAAAAGACAAGGGGGTGGAGTCGGGGACAAGACATTTCTGTGGGTGGGGGACATGTGCTAGGGAGTAATTGAAATTTCCACAGCTGACTAGCTAGTTCCCGCCTGGCTCTTGTTTTAGAAGCTGAGGTGCTGTAGCAGGGGAGACGGGGAGTGTGAAACAGAAACCACACAGAAATAAGACACAGAGTAGAGGTAGAGAGGAAACATGGACACTTTGGCCTTAGAGGCCACACAGCCCAAAAAGGCTCCAAACGGGGCAGTGGCCGCCGGACCTGTGCTTCCTGTACCAGCCAAGCGCAAACCTGCCAAGAAGGCTAAGAAAGCTGTGGTCTTTTTTGAGGTGGAGATCCTGGATGCCAAGACCAAGGACAAGCTCTGCTTCCTGGACAAGGTAAGAGGGCCGTGCCCCCTTTTACCCCAAACATTTCTGCTTGCCTTGTAAACTAAGTTTGTTCACTGCCTGTTTCAGTGTTCGTTTACGTGTTTATTCCCTGTCAAGCCTGACCTGCATGACCGGATACATGTTGTTGCCCCGTTTTTCTTGGGAAAGCACCGTGGAGATATACTATTGGCTGGTGCTATCTATAGCCTGTACACTAGCCGCTAGCTTTGAGGAATGTCTGCTCTTTGGTGTATCCTTGCGCGGCGCCGTGCAACAGTAGCCGGCGGAAGCCTCACCATGCTTTCACAATTAGAAAGGATCTGGCACGAGGTGTCTGTGGTGCCGCCAAACATTCTTGTGGGATGGATGGGGTTATCGCACGTCCTCAGAGCCACCCGTGGAATCTCCACTCTGACGTCACTGCCAAATTTGGTCATTACATCACAACAGGAATAGCGATATATTGTGATGTCGGGAGCTTATAGAATAGTATCATGGCTCCAGAATACTGCAGAATTCTAAGCCCCCTGTTCAGTTTGGCTTTATATTTTGCTTTTGAATGATCTTTTCAGCCCAAGGGTGTGCCAGGCCTTATACAGAACTCATAGCTTCTCTGCTGTACATGTCCACTTTTTGCTTGCCATTTCAGAATGCAGGAATGTCTTTCACAGAGCAGACTGTCTGTTTATATTAAAGTGGGGCAGTGGAATTGAACAAGTTATTGTATTTATGACAAAAGCACTTTGAGACACACTTGATAAATATAAAATCAGAACCTGGATTTGCTAGAAATTGGAATTTGTTGTGCAGCGTTTTTCCACACAGTCGCAGTGTTGGCACAGGGTCTTTACAGCTGTAAGAAAGATGATCCAATGATGTACGATCAGTAGGCAGTGTTGGCCCAGACTCTTCACAGCCGTAAGAAAGATTATCTAGTGATGGGATTAGTAGGGGCAAGACACTCCACTATATGTGCGTGCTGTGAGTACACTCGTGTTGAATTCAGTGGTTTACAATAAACGTTTATTAAATGTCATGAGGGGGGGAAAAACAATTGCTAAAATAAATAAAAGGTGATTATTGCCATAATGGACTGCTCTCTGATCATTTATTGGTATTATGTAATTTTACTGGTGATCTATAATTGTAATGAAAAATGCAGTTGGTCAAGACAAACCTACATGGTGTGCACAATTATTAGGCAAGAGCGTATTTTGACCATATCATAATCTCTATGTATATTTCACAAGTCCAAGCTGTATAAACTTAAATACTTATTGGATTTTAGCATATCAGGTGATGTGTAATGAGGGAGGGTGTGGCCTAAGGAGATCAACACCCTATATCAAGGTGTGCATATGTATTGGGTAGATTCTTTTCCTCAGCCAAAATGGGACAAAAAAAAATTGATTCTGAAAAGTAAAAAATTGTAAAAAGTATTTTAGAGGGATACAGTACTCTCTTAAAATTGCTATGATATTGGGGTAGGATCACAGAACCATCAAACATTTTTTTGCAAATAGTCAACAAGATTGCAAGAACCATGTGTTGAGAAAAAAGATGAGAAGTATCAAATGTGAAGTGACCAGGAGCCCATTATCCTCCAGTGCTGTCATATTCCAAAACTGCCTGGAGTGCCCAGAAGTACAAGGTGTTCAGTACTCAGAGACATGACCAAGGTAAGGAAGGCTAAAACTTGACCACCACTGAACAAGACGCAAGGTGAAATGTCAAGGCTGGGACAAGAAATATCTGAAGACATATATTTTTCAAAGGTTTTATGGACTGATCAGACGAGAGTGAGTCTTGAAAGACCAGATGGATGGGCCCATGATCAGTAACAGGCACAGAGCTCCACTTCGACTAAAATGCCAGCAAGGTGGAGGTGGGGTAGTAAAGATGAGCTAGTTGGACCTTTTTGGGTTGAAGATGGACTCAAAATCAACTCTCAAACCTACTGCCAGTTTTTAAAAGACACTTTCTTCAAGCAGTGGTACAGGAAAAAGTGTGCATCTTTCAAGAAGACCATGATTTTTATGCAGGACAATGCTCCAGTGCATGCGTTGATGTATTCCACTGCATGGCTAGCTAGTAAATGACTTGAAGATGAAAGAATAATGACATGGTCCCCTTCCTCACCTGACCTAAACCCTATTCAGAACTTGTGGGCCATTCTTAAACAGGTGATTTATGGTGAAGGGAAACAGTATCGCTCTCTGAACAGTGTCTGGGAGACTGTGGTTGCTGCTGCACAAAAAGTTGATCGTCAACAGATTAAGAAACTGACAGACTTATGACCGTTATTGAAAAGAGCGGTGACTATATTGGTCATTTTTTAAAATCCTTTATTTTTTTAAAGTCAAATATTTATTTTGTGAATTGAGTTGTTTGTTAATTATCCTCACTTTAACAGTGAGATGGGAAAATTTGTTTTTCATTTAGTGGCATAATTCTGCACACCAATAGTTGCCCAATAATAATGCACATGCAATTATTTTTCTTAGAAAGCCAACGCCTAACTTTTACTTTCTTACGTATTCAGGTTTGAGGTTTATTAACATTTTGGATTGACCAAGAACACTAATAAAATGAATCCTCAAAAATACAACTTGCCTAATGATTGTGCACACAGTGTATTGTAACGCCATATTGTTATTTTCTACCCATTTTTAAAAAACTTTTTTTATTGATTGAATATACATTTTCTATAGTCATCATAATTTGCAGATGAGTAGTAATAAAGAAAACTCACTGATGCATGAGGTCCAGGCATTGTATGGGTGGATTTTGAATGTGAAGTTGATGTCATGGTGTGTGTGAAGAGTTTTGGAATCCTCCATTGCTTTCTAGAAAGGGCCAAGCAGTTGACTGAAATTATGCCATAGATTCTTAACATGAGAGGGGTTTTCCTTATCTAATTTATTTCAATTGAACTAATTCTGTCATGATGGTGTGGTCTGTTCTGATAATGCTTAGTATTAAAAACACCGGGTGTGAATGCGGAACGCAGTAATAATTTACTGATTTTTAATATACAGTAAGGTGTAGTCCACCACCACACACACAACACCCACATGTGCTAATACTTCAGCTCATAGATTGAGAGCGTGAGTGTGACAGTGTGGCTTACTCAGAATGTGAACAAAAAGCCCTGAAAGCTCCTGTATTTCTGGTAAACCCCAGATGGATGTGTAAGACATGCTGCTTCTGAGTGTGTGTGCGCGCGTGTGATGTCAGAGAATGCCAGCTGTTCCAAAACCCCACTGCCTGGGGCCAAGATGAATAGTGGCTAAATTTATTGCTGATTTCACACTGTCACACAGATGGACTGGGTCAATGGCAGAGTGTTTACTTGTGTTGCTTTACTGGCAGGTGGAGCCAAATGCAACCATCGGAGAGATCAAGTCTATGTTTCACAAAAGCCGTGAGTGAAGCCCAAAGATTTAATGGTTTAGTGTGCAGCACCTAAATGCATAGAGGAATGCTCACAAAATTGTCTTGAGCCCTAAAAATCTGGTCACATGCTTAGTAGTAATGTAAAATATGGCTGTTAAGCCTTGTTCCAATGTCAAGTTTGTGTATGTGTTTGTGTGTGTCAGACCCTCAGTGGTATCCTGCACGACAGTCCATTCGTCTCGACCCCAGTGAGTGCTTTCATGAGGCCCAGTATTTCCACTGTGTAGCCTATATTAAACTAGAGGAAGAAATATTAAAAACTAACATTAAAGTATAAAAGTATATCCCTGCTAATTAGATTTTATTTTAGTAATTTAATGAAGGTGCTTAGTGAATTTGATGAACATTGTTACCTTAATCATAATCTTTTTGAAATTCTATGAACTTTTTGTTATATATTATAAAGTTAGCAATATAGATAATTACAGTGACTGAGGTAGATTTGAAAGTGAACGGACTGATTGGAGTGACGATGATGATGATGCATTTTGGGACTTGTGGTGCAGAGGGGAAGTCTCTGAAGGATGAAGATGTGCTGCAACACCTGCCTGTGGGAACAACAGCAACTTTCTACTTCAGAGACCTGGGAGCTCAGATCAGCTGGGTCACGGTAACGCACACGCGCGCACACACACACGCACACGCACACACATCCTTCTACTTTAGAGACCTGGAAGTTGGGTCAGCTGATTCAAGATAAGACTTTATTTATTAATAAATTTATCCACACGCATATTCATCATCCCTCTAAGTAAATTTGTATGAACAGGTAGCACTATATTGATACTCTTTATTGATTCCAAATCTACACAACTATGTTAATACTCTGACAAACAGAATGTTTGTTTGTAATGATTTCTATTTACAAATGCACACATTTGGTTTTGTGTGTGGTGACAGTTGCTTGCAAATGGAGTGTGTGTGTGAGAGAGAGAGAGAGAGAGGGAGCGCCTTTGCATTTGTCTGCCTCGTGCTTGAGCAAGACGGCTCTATCCCAAAGTGGGTGGGGGGATTTATATATAACCTCTGGCAATATGTGAGCACACTTCCACCAATGCATATGCACCGAACAAGCTAAATGAGCGAGGGATAGGGAGGGGGGAGGGAGTGAGTGAGTGAGTAAAAGAGACTGCTCTGTTTTTTGCCTATAGGGAAATGGATGTGCCCTGATTGTGTGGGAGGGAGTTTACAGTTTTGTTGTGTTTTTTGTCCTACTGAAGTTTCTCCCTCCAGTGCAGTTCAGTTCCAACAGTAAGCTACCACTCAGCTCTAAAGTTCACACTTAGTTTTTTTTTTCCTGGATCATATTTGTTAGTGGACAGTAGGCACTAAACTTTGTCCCCGAGTTGGGCTTTTTTCCACCTGCACAACAAAAGCAATTAAGAAAAGTCTTCTCTTGAAAAAAGCAGTTGTCAATTTTGTCTCTGTAAAATTCATATTAGTCTCTCTGTGCCCCCTCCCAACCCCCCGCCCCCCCAGGTGTTCCTGACAGAGTATGCAGGACCTCTGTTAATCTACCTGCTGTTTTATTTCCGTGTGCCGTTCATTTATGCGCCGAAATATGACTTCACTGCCAGCAAGCACTGGGTCGTACAGTGAGTGTCTGCAGGGGCGTCACACTGGCCGAACAGCCACACCGTCATGTTTTCCTCCTCCTCCCTCACCTTGTCCAATGGCCCTGAGTACTAAGTATAAAAATTTGCCTGATTAGATTTTGTAGTATTGTTTTAGACTAAAAATCCTTGAATAATTTCCTTTTAGATCTGTGAGATTAAAACAATGTTAATGGAATTTTTAAAGACTGTTAAAAGGCTGATGGGTAATGTAGTTCTGCTGTGTTGTAGCTTGGCATGTATGTGTCACTCCTTCCACTATGTGAAGAGACTTCTTGAGACGCTGTTTGTGCACCGCTTCTCCCATGGGACGATGCCACTCCGTAACATCTTCAAGGTGACACACACACACACACACACACACACTAACTAATCACATCACATGGTGACATGACATTATGAGGGATTTTTATTGCCCTCAGGATGGCATCTCTAGGACATGTATAGGAAACTCTGTCATTACATGGTTTAGTGTGTTCCTGAGTAAACGTACCTGACTCGGCTCATTAGCATTTAGCTGGGCAGGGCTGTGACCTGATGAATGTAGTTTGATACTTTGTAAAGCAACCATGGCAATAACCTTTGGCCCTGAACAGTATCAAGTAATACATATGTGTACTCTTTAGGTTTATATGTGACTGTAACATTACAGTGGGGTGGTGTGGGGTGGTCATAGAACTGAAAGGGCAGAAACACTTTCTTTTGGTTGCTGATGTTAGGGTAATGGTTTAGTGTATAAAATTCTTATTACCTATAGGTAGTTGGTTAATAATAATAATATTATTATTATTATTATTAACAATATGTATGATACCAAGTTGATACAAGTGTATTTGTTTCAGAATTGCACATATTACTGGGGATTTGCTGCATGGATGGCTTATTACATCAACCACCCTCTCTACACACCACCCAGTGAGTTACTATATCAACCCACTCTACACACCAGTTTCTGCTAACCACACATACGTGCACTTCACCTAGGAACCGCACCCTGCTAACCACACACCTGACTTGCCTACTCACCCCACACGCACCTGCATCTGCACCTGCATCCCATTAAGCACAGACCTCATTTACATACTCACCCCACCCACCTCTGCACTTTAATCATGTGCTGATTGTGCCTGCACAAACCACATGCTCAGGTGGTTCACCCTGACGTCCATCCTGAGCTTGTTTCTTGTTTATCCTATTGAGTCTTCCTATTGAGTCCCACTCCTCATGTGTCAAATCTCTTGCACGGTGCCTGTAGTCTTGTTCTGTAGTGTTGCGGGTATGTGTTACTGGTTCGTATTCTGCCTCACTCTGGCTTTGTGGTCATGTTGCAGCGTACGGAGAGCAGCAGGTGAGAGCAGCTCTGATCATTTTCCTGGTAAGTGCTGACCTTGCGTGAGTATCCGTGTTCATCACACACTATGCCCTTTAGTCCATATTAATCTGTGAAGCATGTGCAGTTTAAGAAAGACACAGAAGCATGTGGTTAAAATATATTCTCCTTGACTCATTCACATGACTGCTATTAAACCATCTAATATTAGTTGGCACATTTCAGACTAGACAGAATGCCTTGTTTAAGTAAAATTACTTGATACATTTGTAATTAAAAAAAAAACTCAGCAGGAAATCATGCTAAGTGCATTTGTTTTGTTTCTGTTTTTTTTTTCTCCCCAAGAGTTTCAATAACCCCACCTCATCCTTTTCATGCAGCATAGTATATGTGTCCTTCACATAGTATGTGTCCTTTACAGGACACTGTGCTTTCTGGCCAACTTAGTATGACATCCTAGTCCTTCTTAAGGGTATTAGATTCTGGTGTTTTTTGCAGTGTGAATGCACTAATTGGTCTGTATTGCAAAGTCTTGACATTACAGCTGAGCATCAAGGCCGATAGAAGGATGAATGCTTTTCTCTGTTTCTGCAGTTCTGCCAGATTGGGAACTTCTCAATCCATATCACTCTGAGAAATCTACGACCACCGGGTAAGACTCCACTCCCCTCCTCTGTAACCGGTTCGGTTCCACCGATCCAGTCCTGTTCTGGTCCTGCCACCTTCACCCCTGATTTCTCCCACTCAGAGCACCATTGAGACTATTAGTCAGGATTATATCTTATATGCATTTATATATCTGCCCCACAAAAGAGGGCAGGATATCTACACAAACAAATAAAAAAATATATATGAAGAAAGAGAGAAGGGGGAATGAGAAGGAGATGGAGAGAGAGGAAAAATTTAATAACCAAATTATAATTATGGTAATTAAGCAACAAACAATATAATAACTGACCTGATAATATATATTGATACTTGTTCGGGTCTCTCTGCTCTCACTTTTCTAAGGCTCCAAGACAAGAAAGATCCCGTACCCGACTAAAAACCCCTTCACCTGGATATTTTTGTTGGTGTCCTGCCCAAACTACACGTATGAGGTATACCATGCTACACTCCCCTGACCCTGACCTCAGTACCCAAAGTGCTTTAAGAAAATAATAAAAACATTATGAGGAAGTCTTGGAATGCAGGCTTTTTTACGGGTATTAGCCAAAGGTCTCCACATCGGCATTTACGTTTCCCCGTTATTGTGAGGACAAATCACCCATAAAGATTTACATGTACGCAAATGTCTTGCAGTTCTGTGCATAGTGTAGTGTTCCCTGTGCCATTAATACCTCACAGTCTCACTCAACGTCCAGCATCCTGGAAACTTCAGACAAAGCCGCTTCCTGCCCCCTGGTGTGTAAGCAGTGAACACACACGGGCATCCACAGAGCAGTGAACACACACACGGTCATTATATGGAGTAGTGAACGCACGCAGTCCCACATCAGTATTTGTCTGAAATCACTGACCATACACGAGGGCCACTGTTCAACAAGAACTTCACCAAGATAAGGAGATCTGAACCACCGTCAGTTCCTGTGATGGCGATCACCATAAAAATCTGATCCTGGATCAGCAGTCAACAGGAGCCCGGTTTTGCTCTTGGCTGCCGGTAGAGGGCAGTGTACTGCCAGAGCAGCTCTTTTAGGCCTGAAGGCCAGGGAGGTTTCCTGAAAACTTTGCACTGATTTTCTGGGGCATTTAATTAGTGGCTGATCTGTGAGGATGTAAGATCTGGGTGACTTTCTAGACACTTACGTTTTAGATGAGTACTTGAGTAGTTTGTGTCTCGTGTGCCAGAAGAACACACCAACATACAATGGCAGAAAATCCTTTGCGTATCAGAAAAACAATTATGACTAATTTCTGTTGGATGTGGAGCTGGAATGGGGCTGGATTGCAAATCTCTTCACAAAGCATACCCAGAAATCTAATCTCATTAAATATAATTTCACTTTGTATAGACCATGTAAAGTTGTTGTGCACTTTAGGACATGACCATTCTGGTGTGTGTGTGTGTGTGTGTGTGTGTGTGTGTGTGCGCGCAGCTTGGCTCATGGCTGGGCTTTACTCTGATGACACAGTGTCTTCCTGTGGCCTTCTTCACGCTGGTGGGCTTCATCCAGATGACCGTGTGGGCCAAAGGGAAACACCGCAGCTACCTGAAGGAGTTCCGCGACTACCCGCCCCTGCGCTCGCCCATCCTGCCCTTTATTCTGTAGCCTGGCACGTCCTCCCTGCACCACGCGCTTCCTCTTACTCAGTCCATACTCCTCCAGGGCCAGTTCCTGATTTTCCAACCCTCCTTACCTAGGCGCGACAATAAAAGTGTTCGGTGATGAGAAAAAACAGATAGGGTTTGGATTCAAGGATCAGGACTGAGTATAAGGGACTGCGCTCACTGAAATCGCCTGCTTACTTATTTTCTTTCAGAACAGCACAGTTCTGCCAATCTGGACATAATCACACCTGCAGCCTCCTGCTTTCTAAATAGTGAAGATGTACTAGCTGTAAAAAAAAAAAAAAAAAAAAAGACGCTGTCTATTGCTCTATTTGTTGTCCCTAGATCTGAATAAATTAGTAGACTGGAGTGTAGAAGGGGTCTAGGCTAAAAGCTGCAGGTGAGATTCTGGACAGGGCCAACCTACTGATCATGTATTCTTATGGCTTTTGAGAACTCTGAATCTAATGACTACTAGAAATCTTACCACAAATGCAGTCATTATTTTAGACTCATTGAGAGCAGTTGTTTTAATTGAATTAAAAAAAAAAATCAGACAGTACTTGGGAGTTTCTTTAAACTTCCCCAACCACCACTGGGGTAAACACTGATTTTCTGTTTTCTAAAACAAGCTAATAATGCAGTGGGGTATTTACCTGAAAAGAAGAGAGTACTAGGCTAATATATACTGATTAAGTGTTCAGAATATGAGCTTTATGGCACAGCACAAAGTGGGAGTGGTGGAGATCCTGTTTTCTAAAAAAGGGGAAAAAAACAATCAAAGCATTCTCTGATACTTTTGTGCCGATGCTGTTTACCAAAACTAATGTTTACATTCTAAATACACACTAAAGGATTCCACTTTGTCGTATGTGTAATGTTTATGTATTTGCAGCTGTTCTGGTTACATACACATACAACAGAGATGCACTAATAATCGTGCATGATGAAACTGAGATTCCTTAAGAGCTAAGGCTGTGTCTGTATGTCATAAGGGAACCATGCCTCCAGGTACTGGGTTATTTGATCATGAACTCAGCCCAGTCCACCTTCAATGTAGTTATTTAGGCACACCATCTCAGCAAAACGGGAGCTGGTAGTGGCCTGCACACTGAGAACTGGCATGGGGAAAAAAAAAGTTACATTAATTACATTACATTAGATGCACATAATGCTCAAGTGCAAACCAACCGAGTCATATGTAAGAGAGTCAGAGTAATGGTCGTTGGACTCTAAGATATGGAAGATGTGGCCGCGTAAGAATCTGATTGTGCAGCACATAAAATTAATCTCGACATGCTGTCGATGGGCTCACAAGATACTCTTTATTGTTGAGAGCTTCTTTATTTACATAAACACAAAGGGCAGAGATGACAAGAGGTGAAGAGGAAGATGGAGGGCTATGCTGCCTGCGCTTCAATCCTCTTCTTCCTCAGGTTGAGCCTTCTCTCTCGCTCATATTCTTTCATCCGCATCACGTAGCTGCAGAGAGCAGGGAACAAGTTCAATGGAACGCAGCAAAGGCCTGTTGGTGTCAGTCCTGCGTTCACTAAACACAAGGCCATGTTGCCCATGGCAAGATCTAGAATACGAGACCAACCACTCAACAGCCTGTTAGCTGTCTGTATCCTATTCAAGTAGTGATTTCTCATTCTCGAGAGATTTCTTATCACAACGTTCAAAGGTAAGCGTAAGATCGCAAACTAAGAACAGACGTCTCCATTATCTGACAGATGTATAACAAGACTACATCTCCTTACTCTTGATGTTCGCAGTAGTCCCACTCGTGTCTCTCGTGCTTGCAGGCCAGGAAGTTGGGGAAGTTGTCCCTCTTGCATTTCATCAGTTTGAGGAGGTGGTGAGCGCAATAGTCGCGCTGTTCCAGGGGCAACATCGCCAGGTTCATCTGCTCCTGACTGGCCACCATTACTAATAAATGGAAGACAACTCTCCGGTTGGTACAAGCTGCAATGTAACTTTGAATCGTTAGCGCTCACTTCTCATAATATAGTGCCCCTATGCCGTGTTCAAAGATGTGTCATTCGCCAGTTTGAGGTAGACAGTTTGAGCATAAAAGAAATCGGCTAGGTAGTTATTTGAACGTTTGGCCTAAATGAGACATGTTGTCATATCTACCTAGGTTAGCATAGCAAGCTAACGTTAGCAAAACGTACAGCTGGCGCCGTCACTAGTGTTAGTAAGGTAACCCAAGGTTAGCTAGCTACGCTAACCTACGTTAGTTAGCTTCTTTGTGGTGCCTGTAATTGTTTGCATTGGCTTTCACTTACTGTAGCTAAATGTAAGTTATTAAATAGCTAAGAGGACTTTGTCACATACCTCTCTCTTTCCTTTCCTTGAAGCCGAAATGCGGGTCGTTTTGGAAAGGCTTCCTGGGGTCTGGCGTCGTGTCCCGTTCGGTAATGTAGCTTCGCACCAGGTGAGCCCCCATGTTGGCGACAGTATATCACTGCTACAAAATTAATGATTCTCCACTTTAGCGTGTGAGTCGACTATTTTTGTTATGTTTGGGTTGTTTTCATAAAGGAAAAAAAACAAAGTAATTCTCTCTACCATTCGGTCACCTCCAGACTTCCAGCTCTACCTACTTCCCATTTATACAGGAAGTAAACATGTCGGTTCGTACGACACGCTACACAGTCGTGTAATACTCAGGATATATGCATTCATTCCTCTCTTGTAACGTTTTATATGTATGGGACCCTCACATTCAAGATTAACAGATCCGAATTGGCCCAACTGTGGTCATAAATTGTGACAACCATATTAGTTGCAAATGTTTTATTTTATATTTTACAGTCTGCTTCTAGCATGCACAGTACAAAAATAGCAACATAACAGGCAGTCACTAAAGTGTTATCAAATATTAAAAGCAGTCATTCTTAATTAAGTCAAGCAATATCTGACAACACTACAGATACATACACTACAAATCTGGTTATTTCAGTATTAATATTCTTACCAGTGTGAAAAGTGCGATAAAGATTTGCATTTTACAAAATATGTTTCACAGACAGATTTTTCAGGAACAACAAACCAGTGAAACACTGCAGTAGGAGCATGGCCTTACAGCTCAAACACTGAACGCCATGTAAGCTTTATTAATGGTGTAATCCATCAGGGATTGATTCTCTTGATTCCTGAGGCACATGGTGTAGCCAAGACCGAGCCCCAGCTACTGGTAGAGGTCATCATCCCCGTTGTCTCTGTAAAGACCCCCAGACCCTTGGCCAGACCCCTGACTACCACCTGACTGTGAACTTGAGGGAAACCTAAGACAAAAAACAAACAGGCAGACAAACAAACAAACTCAGACAGAGAAATAGCTTTGATCTGTTTGTATTCAAAAGCATTTTTGGTAGGATTTTACCCACATTTGCATCTCCAAATTTTTAACATTTGACATTATGTCTGCAGCTTTAACCTGTGCTGTGTGTATGTGATTGGGTATTTGAGTGCGTTCGTGTGTGTGTGTGTGTGTGTCTGTGGTTATGGTTGTGCATCTTGAGTGCGTGTGTGTGCGCGTGTGTATACCTGAAGTTGCCGAAGCCACGGCTCTGCTGTAGCGTCTGAGCAAACATCTCATATTTGCGGATGTCATTGTCACTCACAGAGCGACGAGCAAAGCGCATGGCCTCCTCAAAGTGGTCCTTCCTGATCTCAGGCACCGGGTCAAAATCATCATCCTGCGAGAAAGAGAAAGACACGCATAGAGATGCACAGAGAAATCGTGATCTCAGGCACTGAGTCAAAATCATTGTCCTGAGAAAAGAAAAGAGAGAGGCTTAGAAACACAAACTGATCCTTCCTGATCCTGAGACAAAAGCATTGACCTGAGAGAGAGAGAGACACCAGAGACACAGAGTGATCCTTCGTGATCTGAGTGAGATAAACAGATAGACATGGAAAGTCTCCCATACATGTGTATTTGTTATTGTGTATGTGTGTGTTGTGGCGTTGGGTCCCACTCCAAAAGCTCAATGTTACTGAACAGCCTGCCGACCTTTAGGGAGCCAATGCTCTCCCACCAGCCGTCTGTGTCTTTCCAAGTCAAACACACACAGCAAGACACAAACACACACAGCAGGACACAGTCAAACACGCACAGCAGGACACAGTCAAACACGCACAGCAGGACACAGTCAAACACACAGCAGGACACAGTCAAGCATTAGAAAATGTACACACACTCAATAATTACAAAATTGCTTTTATACAAATACATTTATTAAAAATCATAGGTACATTAAAACATGGTACAGACATATACATCCAAAAATAGACATACGCATATGGACATGTGTGTGTACACACACACACACACACACACACACACACACACACACACTGACCATGGCGGGTCCTTTCCTGCTCTGTCGTTCTCTCTCAGCACGTATCTCAGCCTCAATGGCCTCTCTGATGGCCAGCTTACAGGCCCTCTGGCAGATCTCTGTCAGGTCTGCCCCAGAGAAGCCCTCCGTGATCCGCGACAGATACGGCAGGTCCACATCCTGACAGAACACGCACATGCACACGCACGCATACATTACTTTATATTAGTATTAGTACACCATTATACATCATTACCTTTAGTATGTTTTGTGTACATATATGTGTATGTGTGTATACATACAAGTGTATTTATACGGTTGCCAATGTGAGTATGTATATGTTATTTTGTGTGTGTGTGTGTATGCTTGAACAGACTTTAGCCACAGGTGACTTGCGCAGGTTGGCTCGGAGGATGGCCGTACGAGAGGGCATGTCTGGCAGAGGGATATAGATCAGCTGATCAAGCCGGCCTGGCCGCAGGATTGCAGAATCGATGATATCAGGCCTGCGAGAGCGAGAGACATGCAGGCAGAGGAGAGAGAAAGGGAGAGAGAGAGGGAAAGAGGAGGGAGGGTGAGAGAAAAAAGAACGTATTTTCAGGAGCATTTCTCAGGAGCTCAAAGTATTTTAAAGCGCATCGTTACTAAGTTCCTTTTTCTATAATTACTTTTTGCTACAGTTTTGTTTCCTCTTGTCTTTACATGTCTAAATATTGATCTCATTCATCAAATTGGCTATAAAAAAAGTAATAGTAGTTACTGATTATTTGACATGCCCATAAAACCAGTTCTTCAACCCCCAGTACACACACACACAGTCGTACGCAACACCCCCAGTACACACACACACAGTCGTACGCAACACCCCCAGTACACACACACACAGTCGTACGCAACACCCCCAGTACACACACACACAGTCGTACGCAACACCCCCAGTACGCACACACACAGTCGTACGCAACACCCCCAGTACGCACACACACAGTCGTACGCAACACCCCCAGTACGCACACAGACAGTCGTACGCAACACCCCCAGTACGCACACAGACAGTCGTACGCAACACCCCCAGTACGCACACAGACAGTCGTACGCAACACCCCCAGTACGCACACAGACAGTCGTACGCAACACCCCCAGTACGCACACAGACAGTCGTACGCAACACCCCCAGTACGCACACAGACAGTCGTACGCAACACCCCCAGTACGCACACAGACAGTCGTACGCAACACCCCCAGTACGCACACAGACAGTCGTACGCAACACCCCCAGTACGCACACAGACAGTCGTACGCAACACCCCCAGTACGCACACAGACAGTCGTACGCAACACCCCCAGTACGCACACAGACAGTCGTACGCAACACCCCCAGTACGCACACAGACAGTCGTACGCAACACCCCCAGTACGCACACAGACAGTCGTACGCAACACCCCCAGTACGCACACAGACAGTCGTACGCAACACCCCCAGTACGCACACAGACAGTCGTACGCAACACCCCCAGTACGCACACAGACAGTCGTACGCAACACCCCCAGTACGCACACAGACAGTCGTACGCAACACCCCCAGAACGCACACAGACAGTCGTACGCAACACCCCCAGTACGCACACAGACAGTCGTACGCAACACCCCCAGTACGCACACAGACAGTCGTACGCAACACCCCCAAAACGCACACAGACAGTCGTACGCAACACCCCCAGAACGCACACAGACAGTCGTACGCAACACCCCCAGTACGCACACAGACAGTCGTACGCAACACCCCCAGAACGCACACAGACAGTCGTACGCAACACCCCCAGAACGCACACAGACAGTCGTACGCAACACCCCCAGAACGCACACAGACAGTCGTACGCAACACCCCCAGAACGCACACAGACAGTCGTACGCAACACCCCCAGAACGCACACAGACAGTCGTACGCAACACCCCCAGTACGCACACAGACAGTCGTACGCAACACCCCCAGTACGCACACAGACAGTCGTACGCAACACCCCCAGTACGCACACAGACAGTCGTACGCAACACCCCCAGTACGCACACACAGTCGTACGCAACACCCCCAGTACGCACACACAGTCGTACGCAACACCCCCAGTACGCACACAGACAGTGGTACGCAACACCCCCAGTACGCACACAGACAGTGGTACGCAACACCCCCAGTACACACACAGACAGTGGTACGCAACACCCCCAGTACGCACACACAGTCGTACGCAACTCCCCCAGTACGCACACAGACAGTGGTACGCAACTCCCCCAGTACGCACACACAGTCGTACGCAACTCCCCCAGTACGCACACACAGTCGTACGCAACTCCCCCAGTACGCACACAGACAGTCGTACGCAACTCCCCCAGTACACAAACACACAGTCGTACGCAACTCCCCCAGTATACAAACACACACTGTCATACACACGCACCTGTTGGTGGCACCGATGATGAAGACGTTCTTCTTGTTGGTCATACCATCCATCTCAGTAAGGATCTGATTGATGACCCTGTCAGCCGCGCCCCCTGCATCCCCAGCTCCGCCCCCTCGTGATTTCGCAATGGAGTCCAACTCGTCAAAAAAGAGGATGCATGGAGCAGCCTGACGTGCCTATCAGTGCAAACACACAAATAAACACACACACATACACACACACAGGTTCTCCTTTGACATGCTAAGTAAAACTCAGACAAATGTCCTATAGAAAATGGGTCTGTTCCTAAGTTTTCAGGTTTCGGGTGAGTAGTCTGTTTCAGCCCTGCTCCCTGGTGCTTATGTACACATCTGTGCACACCTTATCAAACACATCTCTGACGTTGGCCTCAGATTCTCCAAACCACATAGTGAGTAGCTCTGGGCCTGTAAGATGAAAAACATGGCCGTAAACACATAAACACACACATACACATATACGCAAAGCAGATACACACACACACCTTTAATGGACACAAAGTTGGCCTGGCACTCATTGGCAATTGCTTTAGCCAGCAAGGTTTTGCCACAACCCGGAGGCCCGTAGAACAGCACCCCTCTGGATGGAGTCATGCCGAACTTCAGGAACTTATCCGGGTACTCCACTGGATACTGCAGCAGCACAGCAAACCTGCTGACTCGGGCAAAATCTTGGAACAGGGATTTAGTGTATGGAATGTGTATGACTGTGGTGTGCGAGGGTGTGCATGTGTCTCACCTGGACGAGTTCCTGTAGTTCTCTCTTGACGTCATCCAAGCCTCCAATGTCCTCCCAGTTGACCTGGGGGACCTCCACTACTGTCTCCCTTAGAGCAGATGGATTACTCTGACTAAGAGCCCACTGAGTGTGTGTGTGTGTGTGGGGGGGGGGGGGGGTGAGAGACAGAGAGAGAGAGAGACATACACACACACACACACACATTTATTTATATATATATATATATATATATATAGAGAGAGAGAGAGAGAGAGAGAGAGAGAGAGAGAGAGAGAGTGAATATCACAAATACAGTAAAAGAGAGAAAGAATCTTTAAGAAATTGGCATAATTTCTGTTGATTGTGATCTCTGTGTGTGTGTGTGTGTGTGTGTTTGTGTGTGCTTGAGAGTGAGCTGACCCTGAAGTCATCCATAGTAACTGCCAGAGAGTTGAGGAGATCTGCATCAATGGTGTCGTCCTCCAGGTCGATCAGGGTCATCTTCTTCCGAATCGCCTGCAGAGCTGCCTCTGAGCACAGAGCTGCCAGATCTGCACCTACATGGCCATGCGTGTCCGTGGCAATCTGCAAAAGAGACACACACACACACCACACAAACCACACACAGGAAGGCCAAAGAGACTTTAATATGATGGACTTTTGATGTGGTTCAAGTACTCCAATGAACCCTCCTCTCCACTCCTCTCCTCACCCGTTCCAAGTCCACATCATCAGCCAGTTTCATGTTCTTGGTGTGAATCTGCAGAATCTCCAACCGTCCCGTAGAGTCAGGGATGCCAATATCAATTTCACGATCAAACCGACCTGCAATCATAAGACACCAAGATACAAGTTACCACCCGTGTGTTTACCTGGTCTACTTGTGTGTAGTTATGGATGTAGTTATGCATGTAATTATGTGTATATATGTGTGCAATTATGTATGTATACTTGTGAATATGTGTGTGAGCGTATATATATGTGTATATGTGGAGGAGATTCGGCCAGAGGAGGATGGTCCCCCTTTGCGTCTTGGTTCCTCTCGAGGTTTCTTCCTCGTGCTCTAGGGAGTGTTTCCTCGCCACTGTCGCCCTTGTTTTGCTCACTGGGGGCTTGGACTCGGACATGTGTAAAGCTGCTTTGTGACAACAACTGTTGTGAAAAGCACTATATAAATAAATTTGACTTTGACTATATGTGCATATATGTATGTGTATGTATATGTGTGTGAGTGTGTGTATATATGTAATTAAGAGTGTATCTG
The DNA here is from genome assembly GCF_041902795.1 of Electrophorus electricus. Lineage (NCBI taxonomy): Eukaryota > Metazoa > Chordata > Actinopteri > Gymnotiformes > Gymnotidae > Electrophorus > Electrophorus electricus. Next base: position 4,599,422 of record NC_137514.1, on the reverse strand, counting down.
TGCACATATATGCCTGTGTATGGATGTGTGTGTGTGCATATATGTTTAATTAAGTGTATATATGTGTGTGTGTGCGCATGCGCATATACGTGTAATTAGATGTGTGTGTGTGTGCATATGTGTGTAATTATGTGTGTATATGTATATGTTTGTGTTTGTGCATATATGTGTAATTAAGTGCATGTATGTGTGTGCATGTATATGTGTGTGTGTGTATGTGTATTTCACCAAATCTGCGCAAGGCAGAGTCCACACTGTTGGGTCTGTTAGTGGCTGCCATGACGACGACATGGACGCGTTGTTTCAAGCCGTCCATCAGGGTGAGCAGCTGGGAGACAATTCGCCGCTCCACCTCACCATGGGTCTGCAGACCACACAATAATCACAGATACCATGCAGTGGGCCTGCAGATATTACACAACAATAATAGATACTATGACACAAATGCACAGACACACAGATTTAACACAGTGATCACAATATGAGATCTGACTCCTTGCTGTAGGTCTACAGACATCACATCACAATCATAGATCAAATAGTCAATCATAGTCAATATATGATGGATATAAAAGACCTAAACCACACTGCTATGCAGCAGAAGTCAGATTTCATCTATTTTTTTGTGTCAGATCTCATCCCGTCTGTCAGATGTTGTCCCGTCTTTGTCTCAGAGCTTGTCCCGTATTTGTCTCAGAGCTCGTCCCGTCTTTGTCTCAGAGCTCGTCCCGTCTTTGTCTCAGAGCTCGTCTTGTCTTTGTCTCAGAGCTCGTCCCATCTTTGTCTCAGAGCTCGTCCCATCTTTGTCTCAGAGCTCGTCTTGTCTTTGTCTCAGAGCTCGTCTCGTCTTTGTCTCAGAGCTCGTCTTGTCTTTGTCTCAGAGCTCGTCCCGTCTTTGTCTCAGAGCTCGTCTTGTCTTTGTCTCAGAGCTCGTCCCGTCTTTGTCTCAGAGCTCGTCCCGTCTTTGTCTCAGAGCTCGTCCCGTCTTTGTCTCAGAGCTCGTCTTGTCTTTGTCTCAGAGCTCGTCCCGTCTTTGTCTCAGAGCTCGTCCCGTCTTTGTCTCAGAGCTCGTCCCGTCTTTGTCTCAGAGCTCGTCTCGTCTTTGCCTCAGAGCTCGTCCCGTCTTTGTCTCAGAGCTCGTCCCGTCTTTGTCTCAGAGCTCGTCCCGTCTTTGTCTCAGAGCTCGTCTTGTCTTTGTCTCAGAGCTCGTCCCGTCTTTCTTCACTTTCTCTCTCTTTGGTGCGATGGCGTCCAGCTCGTCAATGAAGATAATGGCTGGGGCATTTTTCTCTGCCTCCTCAAATGCCTTCCTCAGGTTGCTCTCCGACTCTCCCGCCAGTTTACTCATGATCTCCGGTCCTGTGGGTACGAGCAGATGCAGAACACACACCACACACACAGACACACACACACCCACACACACCCACACACACACACACACAAATGCAATTGCCTGTACATACTGTCAAGCTGACCTGCAAATCGATGTCCACAAAAAAAGTAAAATTTCTTGTAGACATTGACTTGCCTTTAAAAAAAAAAGAAAAAAAAAAAAGAAAAAAAGTTAAGCCTAAAAGACTAAAGATGATGTACTGGTGCATCATCTCTACAGCCAAAAATAAATACAGGAAATACATCATTGAAAGAAATGCAACTACAGTTGGATCATGAATCTTGACTGACCATAATTTTCTTTCTGCCCTGTCTAATAACAGAAAAAAAGTATTGTTATTGTACTTTGAGTTATACACAGGTACATTGTGTTAGCAGACCTACAGAACTAGGCAAGTCATTAAAGGCTACATTTAAACATTATAGCTGAGAGTAGTGATTGTGGGGGCCAAGCACCAGGCTTTGAGATTGCTGAAAAACTGAGTTCTATTCAACTGTACAACTTAATTTGTTTGGTAGCATGTAGCATTGCTCTGCGTGTATCAACAAAGACTGAGACTTGGGATTAAGGAAGTAAGAAGTAATAAGATACATATTTGTGACATAAATAGATGCAACACTCTTACGTAACCCTAAGATGCCTGAGCTGACAGAAGTGCTTGCATCAGCAGCTGAGCCGCATGCACATTTCTGATGGGTGAGTACCGTTGATAAGGAAGAAGAATGCTCCTGTTTCATTAGCAACAGCTCGGGCCACTAGAGTCTTGCCTGTCCCAGCAGGGCCGTAGAGCAGAATTCCTCGCGGTGGCTGCAGAAGAAACACATTTGTTCAGGCACTGTGTGTGTGTGTGTGCGGTGCAAGAGAGTGTATGCAGGTGTGACTGAGAGCTGTGACATGAGAGACTAGGAGGATGCTTTTGGCTCTGTGTGGTGACTTCTTGCTTCAGGCTGCTGCGTAAATGGATGCATGGGTGGAAGCTCATGTGCGGCTGCATCACTGGTCATGTGAGTAGGCTGGGAGCAGGCGTGCTTGCCTTTACTCCGATGGCTTTGAACAGGCCCGGGTGACGAAGCGGAAGCTCCACCATCTCCTTGATCTGTGCCAGCTGCTTGCGGCAACCGCCAATGTCGTCGTAGCCGATGTCATTCAGACTTGCCTCTTCATCCTGGCAGAGCACGAAAAAAAGAGAGAGAGAGAATATATATATATATATATATATATATATATATATATATATATATATATATTAAAAATCTAAACATTCTACCTTAAAGCTAAATGGACCACCACCAGCTTTTGCTATACAAGTGCCCACACTCACGCACAAACACACACACACCTCTCGTTTGATGGGCTCGCCCTCACAATGGATGATGGTATCTGGGGCAACAATGCAGTGAGGTGTGGGGTCTGTCTCTACTACCTTGAACTCCACTGCTCTCATACCTCCTCTAACCAGGAAGATATCACCTAGAGAGAGAGAGAGAGAGGGAGAGAGGAGGAGAAAAGGAGCAGTACTCACATTAGCAAAAGATTTCCATGAGCTGATGATGGGACAACTCCTCTGTCCTGGGTTTTGTCTCCAACTGAGGGGATAATCATTATTGTATTTTCATGATTATTCACTGCAGTGCCTTGGCGCACACCTTTGTGCACAGGGCGGTAAGCCTCCAGGAAGTAAGGCTTGAGGAAGACCTCAAACAGGTTCCCGGTCAAGCCTTCGATGGTGTCATCAATGGGCAGGACGTGTATGCGTTTCCCATACTTAACGTCGGGACAGGCATGGATACTGGCCACAATCACACACACACAATCATACGCACACACACACACACACACACAAAAACACAAACATCATATATAACTAATCACAGGATTATGGAGCAGCAACAGTGTTCTTGAACAGATGCTACAATTCCAAAAAAATAATAAACAGCAAACATTAAACTAGAGGAATGAATGAGTTTGTAGAATTTGTCAGTCATTACGAGAAGCAGATAGTTTCAGTATTCAGTGTCTTGGTTTCAGTAACTGGAGTTTTGGTTTTAATAATCAGGATTTCAATTTCGGTGTTAAAGTGTGTTTCTTTTTCCAGTGTGTCAGAGTTCGCGATGTCACAGGTCACAGTGAGGTCGCAGCCCACCTGACAACATCACCGAGGCGCACACGCAGGTTGTTGCGTGTGACGCGGTTCATGCGCACGCGCTCGTCGATGCAGGTGGTGTCCGTCAGGGCGATGCAGACGGTTTGGCGACGCTTACGTCCGCGCAGCACTACCGTGTCACCACGGAACAGCTGCAGCTCCTCCATCTTGGCCTGCATGTGCATGTACACACACACACACACACACACACACACACACACACACACACACACACAGGACCTATAGTCAGGATGCGTAGATTTACACTTTCTTGTGTTCTGTTTACTTTCACACTAAATTTGATTAGGGTTCAAATGGGATTTGACACTCGTTTGACACTAACATTGATGTTAAAAATGCAGTTTTGCAGCTAAACAACTCATACATGACATGTTTAGAGGTTAACTGTTTATAAACTCTAACATATACCTTACCCAGCTCCACACCAACACTAGATCATCTCTCTGTCATGCACACACACACACACACCTGGGACAGACACACAATGCTGTTGTCCTCATTGGTGGCTTCATCTACTATGAGCCTGTTAGGCCTGCTCTTCTGCTTCAGGATAGCTGTGGAGAAATCCTCCCCTTTAGGGCTATAACCATCAGACACACACACACACACACACACACACACACACACACGCCTGTGTTATTGTTCAGTTCTTCTGAGGATTTCACAATTGTGCATAAACTACAGTCTACTAATCCTGGTATTAACCCTGGCATGACCTTATGTCAAATCATAACATAAAGTTCAAGCTGTGGTTATTGCCTAATCCACATTATAATAATAACAATAGGTCTGATCCTATACTTAGCTAGAGCTTCTGCAATCCAGGGACTTTCTCATTTATCAAGAAAAAGACTCTCATGAGGACCCACAAAAATCACCCTCATAATCACCCTTATGGTGTTTTTCTGTCCATGTGGGGGCATAAAGGCCAGTAAACATATTCATTCACGCACAGAGGTAGACTTCTACCATAGGAATATTCCTCCACTGAGTTTGTACAAGAACAACATAATTCACACTCACAAAAATACAGAAAATTACCACAGACCCCCAAAATAAATAATGAGCAATTGCATTTGAATAGACTACAGTCAGACTCGAACAGCATAATGCAAAACAAAACCACAATCACAAATTAAAATATTCAGATTGAGATAGAAGGCATAACTTATCCAGGCACACTCCTTCTCTGTTACACAACCACTAAACACACAAACACACACACACACACACACACACACACACACACACACACACACACACACACACACACACACACACACACACACACACACACACACACACACACACAGAGGTCCCATTACACAACCAACAACAGCCAACACAGACCCTCCTCTGCTGTCTCCTGTTTCTGCATGTGACACTAATCTGTTTTTAGTATGGCTATGTTTACAGCAAAGACTAAACTGCCCAGACACACATACCCACAAACTCACACAATCGTAAAACCCATACATGCACATTGTAATTCGCACATACATCTGCTAAATTCACGAAGATTGTGGCTTTGGTATTTTGGTGTTATTATTTAGAAAACTGCCAGCAAATTATACACACACATATGCATGGGCACACTCTTTCTCTCTCTCTCTCTCTCTCTCTCTCTCTCTCTCTCTCTCTCTCTCACACACACACACACACACACACACACAAACAAACAAATACTCCTGTGATCATTTAAAATACAAAATCAGTTGATATGTTTGTTAGCTTTAGTTGACTGTTTACACCATAACAAATATAAACCACTAAAGTAAACAAGAAACCATTAAACGCAAACAAACAAATACACATGTGCCAATGTGCACATACATGCACACACACCCACACCAGCGGCTGTTTGCACTCAACTCGTTGGCTCCGGTAGTGGGCATGGTTGGAGCAGGGTTATGAAGATCCAGCGGTGGCTGGTGTAGAGTGCCTGTTCGTGGGTTGCGAGAGTCACGCCTCTCCCCTGTCAGTCCTGGAGCTCTGGATTCTCTGCTCTGGGTCTGGGAGGGACTGAGGGCAAACATTAGCGATCCCATACTGCGGGCCGCGTGCCTGAAGTGCGTGTGTGAGGGAATGGCGCCCCCTGGAGACGCCTCCCTGTTTTTTTTTTTATTTTAATCCTGCTCTGGATAAAATTAATGCACACACACAAAAGACTAATCAACTCACATAAGTATTTCTTTTAAGAATCACACTGGACCCAAATGTTTATTTGGAATGTCTCATGTAATACTTTTAATCAAAAAGAGTTTCTTAATAAAAGTAACAATAGACAATTAAAAACATGATTAAATTGCACACTGTGCATCATGGGGGGGGGGGGGGGGCATTTCCGTACCACACTGTGCTAATGCATAGAAATGTTTAAAAAAAACCCACAGTTTGCCGGATCTTTTATGGTTGTCAGGGAAATGTGATCAAACCAAGCTGGAGGTTTTTCACTGCCTGCACCTGTGTCTTCCTGGGAAGAATCCATGAGAAGCTCCTACATCCACTAGAACCAAGCTACAGTAAGAGAGAACCTCCTACAGCTACCAGAACCAAGCTGCAATTAAGAGAGAAGCGAGACCAGCACTGTAATGCTGCTAAGTGTCTGTGCAACTTAAGAGCTGCAAGGTAAAGGCAGGTCTGTTTTACCTGGTAAAGGTAACAGCGAGTTGGACACAAAGACGAAGAAACAAGGAGGCAACTGACGTTTCAGGGACGAACATGAGCACACGGGGCTTGAGGTACGCTAAACTCTTCCTCAGCCAGAGCTTTTGTTTCAGGGCCTTTCACAGCAAGGCGACGGTTAAAAACAGTATCTTATATGCAAATTGCCTGGCCAGCACTCCTCTCCGAGAAGCAGGCGCAGTCCTGTGAACTCTGCTTTCAGCTTCTGATGTATTATGTATGTGTATGGCTTTCGCTTCTCCACAATGCCCTGACAACAAGTGCATGACATTACAGGATCATAAGTGTGCAGAGGCGTGACATACGTCTACGTACAAGACACGGACACACTACACGATTAATTATCTGAACTGCACAACGGCGACACACGCAGAAGCCTTACAGAGAGTGAAAACAATGAATGACTAAACAAGTCGCTTTGATGTTTGAGAAGGCAGATTGACACTGTGATCAGGGTCATACTTTTTCAGAAACATCAGGGAAGAAAGATCACAGTGAGACCAGTGCAGAGGATCCTTCTATACCCTCAATGCTCTTTAGCAGGGTCTACACAGACCACGTACAGGCTAATGACTCCTGAGGCAGAGCGTCAACACCCTCTGCCACATTGTTTCTGCGTGACAGTTTGTGTTTCTGGCAATGCAAATCAACTTCATAATCAACATTTTATTTACAGGGCACTACGTAAGTAACACTACTTAACAAATTAATACCTTACATGGTCAACAAATGTTTATATCAAGACTGAACCAACTAAATGGCATACTGTTGACCTTGTTGGCCTAAGCCAGTGTATGATCAGTGTATGTCCTTATAGGTGTATGCAAACTTTGATATACAAGTGGATAACTTCCCCTTACTCCAATGTTACAATCAAGTTGACTGTCCTGGGTAATTTTATTTGCCCTGATTATTGTTATACTAATAATAGCATTAATAATATCAAATTGTTATTAATAATAGTATTATTAAATATATACATAGTACTTCTTCTATTACAGTGTCCCATTTATTAATTAAAGCAAATTATATCAATGCATCATTAAGGAATTCCTGTATCTTTATTGTTTCTTTACATGGTGCATATATGACAGTGTGTTGTTGAAGTGCCCTGTAAACAGAATGTCAACACAGCTGCCAACAAGAATCTGGACTGTCCATTTCAAATGGAATGTCTGACAGCTAGGGAAGATGGAGAGGGCGAGATTCCTTTCCTTGCCATGCAGGTCTGAGCTTTCCAAACATTCCAAATATATCCTAAACTCCACCATGCTTTCGGGAGGCCAGGCCAGTTAATGAAGGATCTTCAAAACAGTTGGACTATCTTAAAGCTCTGCTTCCCATAAACAATACTATCAAATGCTGCATGGTGCTTTAGATTAGGAAGGTCATGCAAAGGCAGATTTAATGGTTAGCAAGCCAACTCATTTAACTTCAGATGGACTAAGGCTAACTCAGTATAACTTAAGTGTCACCTTAAGTTGAGTAGTACCACCTTAAGTCAAATTAAAGGTTAGTTTAGTAACCTTCAATCCTGTATCATAGTACACATCACTGATGTAGGGTTAATTCCTTGTCTGTTTACATGGACCTTTGCCTCTGATCCTGCATCCGACCTCTTATGAGGAATCTCTCTGAATATCATCCCTGCTTTCTGTGGAATCTCTGCTTGGGGTGGAGCTGCTGGTGCAGAGCCTATGTACATCACTTTGCAATGAGGAATTCATATCCATATTTACAAATTTACAGAAGTCACACACAGTAATCCATGGTAACATTCTGATGGTCTTGTGCACACTATTTCGCTGGTGGATTAAAGATTAAAAGTAGATGCTTAGCACATTGTGGACTTTATGCTTGAACTGTCTAAAGGGCAGCATGTCATGAGCTACAGACAGTTCTGTATGTGCTGTATGAATTCAGATAAGGTCACAGAATCTAGAAGCTCCACTGTGGACCTTGAGTTCTAGAAATGGTGATCAAGAATCTCAGCAGTCCAGTCACCAAGCACGGCCGCGGGAAGACAGAAATGCAATGTCACAGCTATGGAGACTGATTTGGGACTAGCAGGAAGTTCGGAATTCGAATCATCTCCCCCTTTGTCACTCGTCCGACGTTGTACTTCTTAATCAAAATGACCCAAAAAGCTGAACTTGTTTTCAATTTCAAGCTGGTCATAGCCAGCACGTGGTTACCAAGTGCACAAAATAATCCATCATGAATAGAGCACACACAGCTGTTCTTGTGCGGAGAAGGGTGGGAACTGCTTATGAACACGCTCAGCCCCCTTGTTCCTACGCACCTCCTCGAAGTAAACCGAACAGATCTGATAACAGAAGTTACTGTGTTTACAAGGTCTGCATGCTCCAGATCTAGTCTGTCTGTCTGCCAGGTCGCTTCCCTGGTTGTCTGCTGCCCCCTGCTGAACAGCACACATGTCCACAAGGTGGGCTGACGACATAGATCCAAGGTCAAAGTTCATGACTTGAACAGATATGTCCCACACACAAAATCAGATGCAGACGGAGGTTTTCCTCTGTTTCTGACGCGGTAGCGGAGGGATTTGATTTGTTGCTTCCTCTTCACTGGCTGTAGCTTTTTCTCTGGGGTATTCCCAACACTCTGTATCCTCGCCGGAGTCAGTGAGCAAGATAATAAGAGTGTGCATATGTGCGTATGTCAGGGTATGTTTGTGTGTCGATCTGTATGCACGAGTGTGTGTGTGTGTGTGTGTGTGTGTGTGTGTGTGTGTGTGTGTGTGTGTGTATGTGAACATGTGTTTTTGGCTGTTTTGTATAAGTGATAATGCGTGTGACTGTCTCAGTGGAAAGCTTCATCGTCCAAGAGGTTTTGTGTGTGTGTGTGTGTGTGTGTGTGCACGCAAAAGAACTGAATGTATATGTGTGAGTATATGTCTCAACAGAAAGCTCCATCATCCTGAAAGTGGGTCCTCTGTAAAACCTTCACATGGCGTTCATAGATCTTTAGGGCAGGGCCTAGTCTGATTGACAGTCCTGTCAGCACATCATTTCGCTGCATCAAGAGGAGGGACTTCCCATCTATTTCCTGTAACACAACAAAAGTGACAGTCGTCTTAACTTTCACAGTTCTTTGACTAATAAAGGTACTGCTAATGCTGATCATGAAATTAATTAGTTGTACATGTAGTTTTATGAGACCATATTATCCTGAAGTAAGCAGATAAGTGTTCACATTCCAAGTAAGTAATGGGAGGTCGAAAAAAAATGAGACACAGATAGTTAGAATTGTTATGAATTTTACTCAAGCCTATTTTTACACATTTAAACAGTATGCATAGTTGTGCATTATCTTGGCATGCCTGTGTGTACCTTAGTCTCCAACCATAAGTGATTATGGGTAATGTAGTTTAGCATGTGCACCTGTGTCCTGAAGGCAAGAGCTTGCTCTGGGAAACCTGCTGCTGTAAAATAACTGGCTACGTCTGCCACTGTCCAGTCCACTGGGTTCACGGCGCTAGACTCTGACTTCACAAAACTAACAACCACACACACACACACAGACACACACACACACACACAGAATGAATGAATGAATGAATGAATGAATGGATCTGTTAGTGATGAAAAGTTCCTCAATCCTGTCTAAAATACTTGATAATGTAAAAAAACATGATAATGCTCAAAGCCCTTTAATTAAGCGGTACTGCACTGTATTCCAGCTGACAGCTGATAGTACTGCTAAATAAGTCCAAACCATGCTGCAGCCCTTTCTGAACAGATGGGGAAAAGTGGCACACTGCATGTTTTACGATATCCATGTGAATCCGAGAATCACAAGCACAGCTCACATGAAGGAAGTAGATAATCAACTTGATTACAAAAAAACCCTATATATTTTGAAGCCCATGCTTAAAAGGTAAGTGCACTGAAAGCAAAGGAGACATTAAAGTAGCCTCTCTGCTGACTGCTAGCCATCAGCTAAGGTACTGGGATAACAGGCCCCTGATCTTGCGCGTTCTCTTTCTTTTTTCCTTCTTCTTCTTCTGTCTGTCTCTCTATTTCCTCACACTCTCCCTCTCTGACTGTGTTTCTCTCTTGCGTTCTCGATTTTCCTGTCATTCTACTCACACTCCTCCATTTATCCCTCGTTCCTCAGCCACTCCAGGAGAAGCGGAGGGAGTGAGCAGACACGAAGACACGGCCACTTCCATCTTACAATCTGCCAAGCGCGTGCGCACACACACACATACACACACACACACACACACACACACACACACACACACACACACACACACACACATTTATAAACAAACTCATGCAAGAAACCAAGACACTAAATGTCTCAGCCAAGATACACACACGGTTACCACCCGCCCCCCCAACAGTTTTATGTGATTCTTTTCTCTAACAAAAAAATCTGTTTACAGTAATTCTGACGATTAAGAATTTGAACTTACAATTCTTAATTGGAATAGAAGAAGGAACTTTCACACTGTCTGTCATCACAATGGCCTGTTGGTAAGGAGGAAGGAGAAACACAATAATAAATATAAAAGAGAAGGCCAGACAGGTGCAATATTTAGATCTGAACAAAGATGAGAAAGAAGGTATCTTGGGGGGGGGGGGGGGGGGGGTACCTGTGTAGTGGGCAGGTACAGGTTTGGGTACAGATACTGTGTAGTGGGCAGGTACAGGTACAGCTATGCAGTTCAGCAGGTGTGCGTTTAGGTTGGGTTACCTGTAGGCTTGTGCAGGGACACCTATGTGGTGGGTAGGTGTAGGTTTAGGTGGGGTTACCTCTGTTGTGGACAGGTGTAGATTTGGGTGGGATAATCTGAGTGGGGGTATGTGTAGGTTTGGGTGGAGTTACCTGTGTGTGGCCACTCAGTTGGGCAGGTATAGGTTTGGGTGGGGTCACCTGTGTGGCCTGCACAGTTGGACAGGTGTAGGTTTGAGTGGGGTCACCAGTGTGGGCCTGCTCAGTTGGGCATTTGTAGGTTTGGGTAGGGTTACCTGTGTGGGGCTGCATGGTGGAGCAGGTGTGCTGGACCTCTGTTCCTCTCTGAAACATCCTATGCTTGCAGATGATACCTGCATCAGTGTCGGACCTACAGAAGCAGAGAGATAATCACAGTTGCGTAAAAGTTTGTATCACACACACATGCGCATACACCCACACCCACACACACAAACTCATGCACAAACTAAATGCTTTGTACCCAAGTATAAAAAACAAAAACTTAATACCTAAATATAAAAAGGTTTATATTATTTTTCATAAATACAGTATTTAAAACTGAGCAAAATAATTTTTAAGTTTTGGAAAACTCAAAACAGAAAGATTTGGGAATTCTACCTGCACACCATACTTTTAGTTTTTTAAAAACAGTTTTAATGCAATATATTTACTGTAAGTAGAGCGAGAGTGCATCATACAGTAATTATTCAGTCTGTGGATAGGTATTGTCTCTACTAACACTGGATATAGACTAATTTAGCACCACTGGATATAGACTAATTTAGCACCACTAACCTTCTGTCTGACATCTAGAGCTTTATAAAAAGCTGTTTGTAATAAAGTCAAAGGATGTAAGATGCACCATGTGAAGCCAAATTGTTCTTTGAGAGAGAGAGAGAGAGAGAGAGAGAGAGAGAGAGAGAGAGAGCGCTACGGTAGGAATACCTTCACTGCCACATGATTCTGCTTCCTGGTGAATAGAATGTTTGGGTGACAATGGTGATGGCAATGACACAGGCTGGAACTTCTCTTCTGACATCATCGCTGGGTGGCTGACATCACATGGCCTCATTTCAGGACTGAGCGAGAGTGGACCATGGGCCAGACCTGCAACCCCCACCTGGGGATCAGCCAGTGTCGTTAATTCCCTCTCAACCTCCATCTTCTCATGGCCCTCGCTCTCCGCCTCCATCAGCTCTGCCTCCTTCCCTTCTTCCTGCATAGGCAGGTGAAGACACACCCATTAATCAAAGGCCAATTGGTCTGGACAATTATTTTAAGGGGTGGAGGGTGGGTCTCTTTACATACAGCAGTTTCCCAATCCCAGCGCTAAGAACCCACCATGCTGCACCATTTAACCAATTTCCACTGTACCTCATTCACCTGTTAAAGGTTTTGATAGCTGTCCCATGATCTTAAGCAAGTGTGTTACAGCAGGACAACAAATCTTGCACTACACAATGTCAAGGACCTGCAGGACTGTGATTTAGAGCCACCGTGGTAGACCAAGCATGTTCCGTCTGACCCCTCAAAGACATGCATGACAACAAGTATCTGTTGCAAAGCACTCGATTTTATCAGCTAAATAAAGAATCTAATCTCTTACTAAAAACTTACGAGCTGTGCAGTGTTGGTCCAGAACCCAGCTAAACACACTGCTGTCCTCAGACACCATGCAGATGTTGAAAATTTCTAGCTTGCTTTTCTGGTATTCAGTAAATATGTATACGGTATATAAAAAAAATGCACGAGGCACATTGGCACATGGAAAGACGACACTGGATACGACACGCCTCCGACCATTACGTTGTAAAAATGATCACGTAAAGACATCTTTCTGTGACAGAGGTGTGCAAAAAACGGCATAATGACGCGCGTGCCCCTCAAACGACCGCGATCTCCTTGCCCTCACTTGCGACCCCTTTGGCGCCAGGCGCTGTTTTAAAGAGCGTGAACTGGTCGCGCGAGCTTGTTGTTCCGCCGAGACGACCTGTGATGAAAAGCGTGGTGTCTCGCGAACTACCCCTTCCTAACAATAGCTCGGAAACAGCGCAAATGTCCCTTCAGACAGTAAGATGCGAGGGGGGGGGGGGTGGTGTGGGCACTTTCTCAATGGCTCGGAGATTGTGGGACAATGTTTTCCAGAAATCCGTCACACGAAAAGAGGAGATGTTTTGCTGCTATGAGGAGAAAACGCGTTGAGCTCGCGTTTTTTAGATAGACGGTGCGTGTGCGGCACGAAACGGAACTAAGAAGCTCAAGCCACAGGCAGAGTGCGCGCTCTGCCCCGGCTCGTCATACGGTGAATTTCCGCCATCGCAACTGATTTTACCTCGTAGGACCGAAGTATCGCACCGAGCTACGGCTCGGCCGAGAACTGCGCTCCCTCTCCATTTCTCGCACCGCACAGAAAACAGACGCGAGCCTCGCGTCCCCCCAACCCCCCTCCCTTTCCATTTTCCGAGCGCGTCTAACTTAACAGACACCGCCTAGTGAAAAATATCCAGCACAACTTTCGCATGAAAAAAAAAAAAAAAAAACAATCACTTGGCCGCGCCATCGAAAATCGCGGAAACGGATCCAGCCGCGCAATCCCAACATTTGTCATTTACAGTATCCGTTGTTTCTAACCCGAGGCGCGCGCATGTGTGCATTGGGCGGACGGGGGGTAACAGAAGCGACGGCAGCTCGCTCGCACGCACGAAGACAGACGGGCGGGCGCTACCGAGCTCGAGTCCGCACCTTTTGTGCTCAGACGCTGAACTGAAACAGGGCACGCAGACAGTTGCGTGTCGAGCGGAACAGACGTTCGAGGTGTCGGTTTTTCCCCCCCCCCCGCGCACACAGAGTCGAGCCATCACGTTCATAACACGCACAAACACATAAAAGATTCTACCGAGATCGCTTTTGATGCGAATACGTGCTCCAAAAACAGTTTTGATGTGGTATATCACTTGTGTTAGAGGGAAAAAAGCGGAAATCAGACGGTGCAGAGCTGCAGTGTCCTGTGTTTTTTTCTTTCTCTTCTTCTCAAACCATTATCATTTATTTATATGTAGACGGGGTGTAACGCCGCGCGCTGCTTGGGACGTGTTGGAAATATTAAGTTACCTTTTTCACGAGGTGTCTGTCCTGCAGTGCGCTCTTCAGGAGTCGCGCGGATGGCTTGGCCGCCCCCATCCCCCTCGCAGGGACGGTGATGTGGCCGAGGCGGGTTCTGCGGAGGCGACCCTTCTCTATCTCACGCTCCAGCACCACTTTAACTCGGTTGCGGGTCAGCTTTTCCTCCGTCTGCCCGGCCTGCGTGCTGAGGTAACCGAGTATCTCTTTCAGTCCCAATAGTGCGTGGCCCCGTATGGCGACGGAGCCCCGGTTTCTCTCGGACAGACTTCGGACCGCCGCAACCAGCCTATCGCCCAGATCAGCGCTGGTCTGGTCCGGAATTTCGCTGCCGTTTCCAGAACCTTTCGCCCCCACCTTGAGTTTGGGCTTCAGCTGCACGGATTGCTTGTTTCGCTGAGCCTGGCTGCTGATGGCAGAACTAGCGCTCGAGCAAGTTTTCCGTTCCTTCCCTTCACCGCCCTCGTGGCCAAAACAGAGCGTGTCCTCTCCTTCGACCCGTTTACTTGGACTTAAGGCATCGCTCGCGTCGCGCTCCGTCGTGCCACTCTCTCGACAGGGCGAGGAGCGGTTTCCCCCTGCTTGTGAGATCAAGCCCCTGTCTTTCGCTGCACTTGCTTTCACGCCACAGCCGCCCGCGACGGAGCTGCTCGTTGCGCCACAACTAACAAAACTGTTTCCGCTAACCGGTGACAAAATCTTTTCTTTCTCTTTAGTGGAGCGCGAGGTTTGGGACAAGAGGTCACAGCACGGGCTCGCCCCAGGCGGATCGGGCTCCTTGTCTTCGCACTCCTCTTGGTCCGTGGGACTGTGCGCGCTGTCGCCGTCGTTGTTGAAATTGGCGTGTTTGGTTTGTTCACCCACTGACTCGCAGCTGCCGCTGCTACTATCGTTCGTTTGATCCACCTTCTTTCTGCATTTTCTTTGCACTTTAGCGGCGTTTCGATAAGAGATGGACCCTTTGTAACTAACTTTAAGTACAGTTTGTTCCTGGATCAGTTTATCTAGTTCTGCTCTGGTTCGGTCCGGGTCTGACCCGTGTCTCCTTCGGACCATTCGACAGATTCTTTCAAGGTCCGGTCTAGCTTTCCTTGACCGCAGAGAATCGATGGTCTCCAGGATCCATTCTCGGTACCTTGGCTCAGACATGTTTCGGTGCGGGTTCCGTTGGATTTGGCCGAGCGCCTCGCTCTTGTTGTCTCCGAAGTGACGCTAAAGAGCTCCGATCCGCTCCGAGCCCGGCTGGGAATGAAGCGGAAGCCTGTCTGTACGCCTGCGTTGCCCACGATGTGCGCTTAAGGTGGACTGGTGCAGAGAATCCGCCGCTACACAACAGCGCTGATGGGGATGATTTAAGGTGGTATGGCGAAGTTACCGTTTCAACGCTCTTTTTTGCGCACTTTTTTCCACAGCCTTTTGTTGATGTTCCTTCGTGTGGCAAGCCCAGTGTTATCAATGACTTCACATTCATGACGTGTACACCTGCATACTTTGCATTTAGGAGGTTCTAATATCCCTTACCATATATTTATTTATATAAGAGATTAAACCAATAGTGTAACCATATGTTTTTTGAGGTGTTAACATATTGCTACAAGACAGGTGTATTTCCACCCCTGTAGGACCTTTGTGTTGACAATTTTAAAACCACTTAGAGTATGTATGTATGTACAAAGGTGCAGGTCTTGCTGGTGCACAAAGCAGCTAAGTGAAAAAAACACAAACTTTATCATCACAATGTGAACTAAATGTAACCAATCAGGCCTCACAATTATGGTATTTACACAAGTAAAACTTTATTGGAATGATTATTGTGGTGCAAAATATCACCAGAGAGCTCTGCTGTGTCTTCAGCCATTAATGCTGCATTTTTGCTCTGTGGAACCTGGAGAATTAACAGACCGAGGTGTTAGAAAATTCAGATTCACCCCAAATAAGCCAGTTTCACTTTATCTGTTTGCTGTGGAAGAAGAAAGGACTTCACTGGCCTGGAGAAATGAAGATATGGAGGAGCAAAAAGGGGAAGAGGCCACCCAGAGTGGCATGTCATTAAGGTCACTCACTCAGAGATAAAACAAATCTGTATAAAAACACGTATTTTGTCAGGTGGTTGGCACAATTATAACTGCATTCACAACAAAGCTGTCAGTTGTCCAAACCATTTAGAAGTAGGTCAAACTGCCTTCTCTGGGTGCCTGAATGCAAATGAACTGCAGCAGAAATAACACCCCCTTTCCGCTGGCACCTGTGTTGGGACAGTCATTTCACTCGACAGGGCATTTCTGCTGTTAGCTGAAGGGGAACATCTAAGGGGTGGGGTCATGGCCATGCTACACAGGAAGGCCCATCTTGGACCCTTCAGTCATGCAGTTTTGAACAGTACTGCACAGCCAATCAGATTCTACACTGCTGAGTTCCGCAGTGAGATTACTGGTGAATCCAGGTGTGTTTGCAGAGCTCGAGTTTCAGACCAACCAAAACACAATCCCATCAAACATCAGTTGAAGGGGTGGCAGTATGCTAGAGTTCAGGATATTTCCAGTTGGCTAATTTGGCCAAAAGTACCAATTTTTGGCCAAAAGTACCAACTACATGAAAGTGCAATAACACAGACTCACCAGCCACTTTATGAGAAGCTATTTATTATAAACCTTCTTGTAGGTGGACAGTTAAACACTGCAGTCCATCTCTTGCCAATCACCATTAGGTGTAGGCCCTCAGCATTTCACCAAAGGTCAGCTCCTCACTACAAGCTGGATTTTTAGGGAATGATGGACCTCTTTCAACCCAGCAGTGATTGTGTATCAAAATAAACAAACATAAAAGCCAAAACAAAGCACTGCTATGCCCCATGTACTAGCACAGCACCCAAGACTATGCCACCATCTTTCTGCATTGACAACCATCATAATATACTGTCATCAGTGGATCTTTTGGTCAGAAACTGACCGCTGATGAACAAATTGGTGGGTGTTTGATGAATTGTGCGTGCCAACAAAAAGGCTGTAGGAACTGTACATCTGTAAAACACACCTGTAGGATCAGAGGATTTAGTAAAGTGGCCAGTGAGGAGAGGTGCAAAGCAAATGTTTCTAGTAAAATCAAGTGCTGAGTGTATCTGGTCTTCTCCTCTCTATAGAGTCTGAGCATAGTTGAACTCGCCTGTTCTGTATAGGCATTAAAGGGACACCCCATCTGCATGCATGGCCAAAAGCACTCAAACTTTAACTCAAGTTTTCAGCGTATTAATAAACATATCAATCAATTAATCAACTGAGCGCTCCATCAATAAACTGTGATATCATGGCACATTTTCAAATGTGAAATTGCAGATATTATTAAAAGGATATACTGAAACACAGTCATCCCCCACAAACAAATAATCAACAATGAACAAATAATAATAATAATAATAATAATAATAATAATCCCTATACTCCAAACTATAAACATGATAGAATCATGGCTTTTTTCAAAATCATTCATAACCATCATTCTTCACTCAATGCATTAAAAACAATATAGCAACACACAGGCCTTAAAGTAACACAAATGATCCAAAATTATCAGTTATTACAAGAGCATGTAAATGTGGGGGGGTTTGTGTCTCTGTGGTTGATACGAGGGTCTGTTGCTGCTTGGAGCGGTTCTGTGACAGCGCTGAACTCTTTCAGGACACGCACACTGCGGCCTGACCGCCACAGGATGCTTCGCTGACATCGCCACCGCCAGATCTCGTGGGACAGACATCAAGTTAATGGAAACGAGTGCCGTGGTGAAGAAAGAGAAAAAAAAGTGAGCTGGATGAAGAGACAAGATGGTGAAGGCAACACTATCTGTCCATCGTTCACTATTCTCCCTTAGCTGGTTTCACTGACTCTAAACATCCATCATGCTTATTTTCTCTCTCTCTTTCTTTCTAAAAGTCGGCAAACTCTTTTGCACATTTCTCAGTGAGGGAGACTCGGATCTCCTCTTCTTCATAGTCATCAAAGTTGCTGGTGTCACCAGGCCCCCTGCACTTAGGAACAAATGGGGCCTCTACCTGTAGAGGGAGAGAGGGGGAGGATGAGGAACAAACACACACACACACGCACACACACACACACACACACACACACACACACGCACACAGACACACTTATACACACGCACGCACGCACACACACACACACACACACACACACATACACATGCACACACACACGCACAAGCACACACACGCACAAACACGCACACAGACACACTTATACACACACACGCACACACACACACACACACACACACACACACACACACACACACACACACACACACACACACACATACATACACACACACACACACACACACACACAAACACTTCAGTACTAGAGGCTAGAAGAGCTACATGAGTCTTATGTAAAGCATTATAAAAAATATCTCTGTAAGACCCAATTAAGCACTAAATGGATCACCCCAACATTAAATCTAAAAAAATCAGTGTTCAGAGTAATTAAAACGGTGTTACAGTTTTGTCAAATTCTTTGATTTCAATTGTTTATTTCTCAAATGCTTGGTTTATAGTGTTTATTTTTCAAATGCTTGGCTTTAGAGTCACACAGATGTCCTACAGACCTCACAGATCTCCACAAGGCACAATTTTCCATTCAAGGAACTGCCAAAACAAAAACAGTTCAGCAATATCATGTCCTCTGTTTTTTTGTGAATTAAGAATAGGTTTTCTATTGTACTTGTCTAAAAATTGAGCTAACTTGACAATAAGCATCCTAGATCCTGTTACCTTGACAATTAGCATCCTGGCTCCTGTTACCTGTAGTCCTACACAAATAGTTGTTTGACTGTTTCGTTAGTAATGCAGCTTCTTTCGATAAAGGATCAACTGCTGACGAGGCAGAAATTTTCAATATGAAGCAATTCCATGTTTGAACTGGAACACTGACAAACAATTTTAAAAATTAGGCCCCAAGGAAGTAAATGGGAGATCACTGTGGCTGTGCCTGTAAATCTAAACCCAAGCACATGACAAATCAACACTGTAAAACCATTTTAGCTGAAATGTTTTTTAGGTTTAGCACTTGAATATGCATTCAGAGGACAGTGTTTACATTCCAAAATATTTTTCCCGTATGTCCTAAAAATAAAACTCTGTGTCTTTGCACATGTGTGTTTGTGCATGACAGCATGTGTGTGTGTGTGTCTCACCCTATACCAGTAAAAGGCATGTGTATGTGAACACATGCATGAGTGTGTCTCACTGTCCGGTGGTAAAAGGTTCTGTGCTTGTGTGCATCTCACCCTCCCTGGGCAAATGGTGCGTGTGTGTGTGACTCCCCTGATTAATGGCACATCTGTGTGAGTGTCTCACCCTATGTTGGTAAATGGCAACTCTGTGTGTGTGTGTGTGTGTGTGTGTGTGTGTGTGTGTGTGTGTGTTTGCATGCACGTGCATGCGCACGTGTGTGCCTGCGTACCCTGCGCTGATAGATGGCAATCCAATCAGTGGTAGAGAACCACTTGTGGCCTTTGATGTCATTTACACCATTCTTGAGGTTGCCGTAGCGCTTGGTCAGGTCCACCTGCAGCAGGTTACGCAGGAGCTCCTTCAGATCCGAGCTGAAGTGGGAGGGGAAGCGCACCTGGACCCCCCCCACATGCACACACACACACACACACACACACATGCGCGCACACGCACGCACATGCACAAAAGTACACAAAAGTGCACAAAAGTCCAGGGGCACACATGCATACACACACACACAGTCACACACACAGTGTAAAATGTTTAGTCATTCATACACACCCCAACCCACCATAAAAGCAAAAATTCCATTTGTAAACTGCATTACATATTTGGGGTATCTCTTGGTGAATACGTTACTTTAAAAATGTGTCATCAGAAAAAAATCCTCCAAAATCAGCTGCACTGCATGTTCATGTCATAATGTTTCAAATTACATTTTTGAAAAGGTCTTACTTTTTTACCATTACCCTTAAATGCAGTGTACCTACTCAATTCAGCCACATCATAAATCTACAGTCAAAGGCATATTTAGTTACATCTGATTTACACTCCCAGCCAATCATTTACATTTACAGTACTTGCTTGCACACGAAATTTACTTTCAGGTACTCACAGATCAAAGTTTACAATATACAACAAAACCCAAGGGATGGAAAAACAAGCATTTGAGAAAATGGAAAATTCCTCAAAATTCCTTGTCCCTCTTCGTTTTATAACTGCTTCCAAACTAATTTCATTGAAATCTTCAGGATTTCCACTAAAATCTTTAATCACCACCACTCATACAATGAAATATTAGGTGAGGATTTTCAAGCATTTCCTCAACAACCTATGTTATGAGAAACACCTTGTAGGTGTACAGCTAGCATCCAGAACCCATCTGCTGCCTTGGACAGTGTGCGTCAGCCAACCTTTGACCCTCAATCAGTGATCAGTTTCTGACCACCTGGCTGCAGTTGGCTCAATATTTTTGGGCCTATTCTCAACCCGTCATTGACACTCACATGTAAAGATTCTGACTTACACATTGCTGAACACTCACCACCCTAGGGTAGTAACCAGTACCACGACCAATACCACCCCCACAACCACCCAGATTCGGACCAATACCACTAAAACCACCCCAAAACCCAGGCCCAATGCCAATACACCCACTCACCCAGAACAGGCCCAAGCCACACACCCACTCATTTAGACCATGCCCAATGCCAATACACCCACTCACCCAGAACAGGCCCAACACCACCCCAATAACCACCCAGACCAGGACCAATGCCAGTATAACGACCCACCCAGATCAGGCTCAACGCCACCCAACAATCTAGATGAGGACCAATGCCACCCCTATACCCAACCAGACCAGGCTCAACACCAATACACCCACCCAGACTAGGCACAATGCCACACAGCCAGACTAGGCCCAACACCACCCACACACCCATCCACCCAAACCAGGTCCAATGTCACCCCCACACCCATTTAAACCAGGTCCAATGCCACCATCACACTCACACAAACCAGGATTATTACCACCACCACATCCGCCCAGACCAGGACCATCACCACCTGTACATCCACCCAGACCAGGACCAAAGTCACCCCCACACCCACCCAGACCTGGACCAACACCACCCCCACACCCATGCAGACCAGGACCATCACCACCCCTACATTCACCCAGACCAATTCCTACAACCCCCAATCACCCCACCTAGACCAGGACAACGTCACCCACCCAGAGCAGGGCTGATGATGGCACTTGCACTTACTCTTTCAACCTGTGGTGCATAACCAGCTCCACCAATCACTTAAAGGTCTCACTTTGCTGATGACACAGTTTACAACAGAACTAGACGACCACTGCTGTGAGATTAAAAACCAGTTCCTGATTTACATTTGGATTCCACTGATTAAAGCAAGGCAAATATAAACAAAACATTTGTGGGTTTTACATGTAATTTTTAAATGTAATCGTAACCTTGTTTACCTGGAATCCCTAGATTATAAACTTCAAACATGTAAGATAGACTATATGAAGCTGCTACTCTGGAACCATAAAATAAATATTTTCTATTTTTTCATTTGTGGATGTTATCTACCCACTGAGTGTCATTTTGAATAAGTGTTGATTATGATTAGGTTTGAATGGAAGAAGAAAGCACGCTCTCTGTCACACTCGCAGTTGCCTATAGAGCCCAGCGGAGGGCTAAAGGACTTCTAGGGAGAAACATCCTCCACACACTTCACACATGAACCAATCAAAATCCTCCATTCTCCTGACATTACAGACCATTTCAGGAACCAGGAGCAGCGTTCCTAAGTCTTGTGCAGAAGAGTAGGTTCAAGAGAAAACAGGCGAATGTATAAATGTCTGGGGAGTGATTACTTCAAAGAGATATTGTGTTTAAAAAAAAAGGCCAGTGTTGCATTGTGGATGTTTTTGAATAGTAGAGAGACTTCATCAACAATGTTACAATTGCTAGTGACTCCCTTTCCTTAAAAAAAAAGTCTTACTGTACAACATCACTGAACCTTTGCAATCAAGAACGTAATGTACATTTTTAGATACCCGTACTTTTGGTGACCCTCTGACGAGTCCCAAAGTCCTGCCTGATGGCTGTGCCTGACATCTGTGATACAGGTAGAGTACAGTGAAAATGTACGTTATTTTTAGCTATCAAAGGTGAGTCCCATGGAGTCTCCCTTTCCCCCTCTTTCAACTCTAGCCTAGGTCCCAGTGAGATTGCAATTATGAAGTGCAATTATGCAATTATGCATTCAAGATAATATAAATCACACACCAAACATGGGGGATTTGCATAAAGCTGGAACATCTGCATGAACATCTTTTGATTCTTAATTCACCATCTGAAATATCAACAAATGGAATTTAGAAGGCGTGTTCAGCTAAACAATCAGATTCAAAGTAAACCTTTATGCTTGAATTCTGATTACAACCACTAAAGCCACAGACAAATGCAGAGCGAGAGCTCCTCGTCAGCTCCACAAAGTTTAAAAGCAGAACATTTGATTGTTTTTTCAATTTTAGCTCTAAAACACCACACTGCCATGCAGGCATGATGCCTCCAGACTCGTTAGGGATGTGGACTACTGTTTGGCTCTGAAGACAATAGCTGGTGCACCCATCAGTCCCCCTTACGTTTTCAAGCCAGCAGGTGCACTGTGAAAACAAAGATGGCAGTCCCAACATGAAACAGTGAGGCTAAAAATGAAGGCAGACTTGGTTGTGATACACATCACCAGTTTCCAACAGCTGCGACTGGGACACCAAAGCCAGCAAATGAGCTTGCAGCGCCAAAGTTGTACAACATCCAGCTTGGAACACTTGTGGCTTTCGGGTCAGTCATGAATTTTAGCACGCTTGTACGCTGTGAGAGACCAGCCAGTATTGCAGAGAAACACTGTGTGTTTACTCTGAACTAATGATGGGAATAACCTCACTTTGAAGGGAACTAGCTCGTATGAGTCCGCTTCTGTCCAACAGCCATTTTTTGTTTGTTTGTTTGGTTTGTTTAGTTGGGGTTAGGGTTATCTGTGAAATAACCACAAGGAAAATTAAAGAGTAATATTTCAGTCAGATTCAAACTTAGACATCCCACTAATATTATTTTTATTTCACATGTGTGGAATAGGTTTAGCAGCAGTAAACTGCCCATATTGCCAGACCTGATGTCAATGACCTGCATTGTAAACATTAGACAAGATGACGCCTTATCCCTCTATATAAAATCCTCCTCGCAGTTGTGTGGGGGTGTTGCCAGTGTGTTTATTTGTGCTTTACAATGTAACCGCTGTGCAACAATAAAAAAAATACCGCTAACACCACTCTCTCTTTATTCTCTCTCGACCACCGCTGCGCTGTCTGTCTGTCTCTGTCTCTCTCTCTCTTTCTCTCTCCTTGAACTGGAGGGACTACCTTTGGCTACGTTCCCATTACCGACACGAAGTGACTCAAAATCCATTTTTTCCTTAATGTGATACAAATCTGATTTTTTCCAGGGCTGTGTGGTCACCCAAATCCGATCTTTTCAAATCAGATTTGAGTAACTTTCATATGTAGTCCTAGATCCGATTCGTGGCCATGTGACTTGAATGAGAACGGTCATAATTTTATTTTGTTTTTTTGCATATACTCATGCGCTTACCGCTGTAGTCGTCAAAACAATAATGGAGGACAACATTAGCTGAGAAAACAGCAAAAGCTGGCCGTCTGGCTTTTCTCCCGCCTTCTCGACTTGCTCGTGTACAGCTGACGAACTGTTTGCCGTCTTCCTGAGCAAAATGTGATGCATACATGAGCTATGTTTTAATAACATGAGTCATCTCACAATATGACTTTTTTTGTGGTGACGCAGGTGACTTGTGCAGAAACGTTTCAATGTGCGTGTCGTTTCGGATGACAGATGCATTCACATTACAGATAGAGGTCACTTTCAACTATGAATGTGAACCGACATGATATGCAAATCCGAGCTGAGCAAAAAATCGTAACTGAACATTGTTACTTGTAATGTGAAGGTGATGCGTTTAAACAGCAGCCGACAAATCCTACTCATTCTGGCTTTAATGAACCTATCTGTTGTGACTGTGACTCGGCTCCCTTCATTCTTATCAAAAAGCCGTTGAAAAAAACCGTATCGTTCGTGAACGTAACATCATTACTCTACATGATAGTGCTTGTTGTCCTTGATTGAGGCTTAGTTAAGATTAGCGTAGGTTTCACATTAAGAGTCTCCTGGATACACTCCAAAATTCAACATCTCTGTATGTGATTTACTCTCGGGAGGAAGCCAAACCTCAGCAGTGCAAGTTCACTCTCCACACAGCGCAACCATTTTAGCCTCCATAGCGATCTTGCCCGTACACAATCAAGTCAGCTGACACTGCCACTGCATAGTCTTGTCCAGTCCACCAACACGTTTGTAATACCTCCTGACTGCTTAGTTCTGCCTTCCTCTCGTTGGCTATCTAGCTTCCTCTAACACCCCCTCTTCAATAACATTGTCATTGACATACAGTTTAAAGTTACAGACAGTTGTTCTAACAGACAATCTAGTCAAGGGTTTTTTGTTTGGTTTTGCTAACAATAAGGTATCATGTGCTAAAAGTGAAGCCAAGTGTATCATAAACGATGATAAAAAATGATTAATTATTTTGACATTTAGTTTTAATGTCAGAGAAATTGTAAATACAAATCACACAAATCATATATTTGAGAAAAGTGTGCTGGTGCTAGTCAGGACAACAGGCCCAGTTTCATTGGCTATCTAATTGGTTGGCTGACCTACACCTGTGAGAAGTATGCTCTACCTTTGACCTCTAGCTCAGGCTTTGGAGAGAGTAGGCTCAATCGTTTATTTTTCCCATAGAGGTAATGGGGTATTTTCCTCCTGCTATGCTGTACTCTCATAAATACATTCCACACTTACTCTACTGTATACCAAATCTAGGCCACTATCTTAGTTTTAGTTGGGTTAGGGTACGCTGTGGCGATGCATTTTACAGTAAGGCAGAATAGTTAAGGCTGTGAAGGGTTATGCTCGTTTTTGTTAGGTTATACTGTAATTGTTCTTATTTGAGCTGGGTTAGATTTTATACTTGCTTATTTGGGTGCGACTGAGTCTGTAAGGATCAACACAGGACTTTGTTGTCATAAAAACTGCCCTCTACCAAATAAAACCTCATGGTGGACATCGCAATAGAACACTAACTTTCAAGCCTAGAGGGTCAAAGGAACCTCCTCCAGGTGGGCCTGCTCTGCTCACCTTTCCTGAGACGATCTTCTCGTAGATGTGGATGGGCTGGTCGGCGAAGAAAGGAGGATAGCCAGCCGCCATCTCGTAGACCAAAACACCTAATGCCCACCAGTCCACGGCTTTATTATAACCCTGACAGAGAGAGAGTAAGGAAGAGAGAGAGGGAAGAGGGAAAGAGTTGGTGACAGAGAGACAGATACACAGAGAGACAGACAGAGAGAGAGACAGACAGACAGAGAGAGAGAGAGAGAGAGAGAGAGAGAGAGAGAGAGAGAGAGCGAGAGAGAGAGAGAGAGAGAGAGAGAGAGAGAGATGGAGGGGAAGGACAGGAAGACACAATAACCTTCAGACATCCAGCTGTAACATCCACTTCACTGAGCCTCTAGCAGTTGCACATCAGCCCCTGTAAACCTGCAGGCTTGAGGGTCTCACCTTGCTCAGGATGATTTCTGGAGCCAGATACTCTGGCGTCCCACACAGCGTCCATGTGCGCCCTTTCACCCGCTTCGCAAAGCCAAAGTCCGTCACCTGCCCATTGACCAGGAGACGTTAAAGATACACTCAGCAGATGTTAAAGATACACTCTGCAGACGTTAAAGATACACTCAGCAGACGTTAAAGATAAAATCAGCAGTTGTTAAACATACACTCAGCAGTGGTTAAACATACACTCAGCAGTGGTTTCACATTAAAGCTACACTGAGAGCCATTTTTCACAATGCAGCTAGGCTAAGGCATAATCTCACATTTAAGATAATCAAATATAATTTAATGTACAGAACTGCCCTACACAATATTTCTGTTCAGATTATGGTCTTTTAGATCAACAGAATTTAGGTTATACAAATAATTATGTGTTATGATATGTTGGAGGTGGGGGGATTGTGGCTGCCTTGGTTACTCTGACAGTATTAGTGTGGCTGGTGTGACAGTGGAGTTGTTGTGACAGTGTTAGTGGGTTTGGTGATGAGGTGGAATGTAGTTATGTTTGGCTGCTATGCTATGACAACTTGATGTTTCTCTTTTTAATGTAGTATCGGTCTAGTTATATTTGTATCTGTCAGTGTATGTCTGTCCAACTATCTATCCATCCAGTTATCTGTCTTTCCATGTATCTATCTATAAACTATCTGTCCATTAATCTGTCTATCCATCTATTTGCCCATTTATCTACCCATCATCTATCTGCATATTGATCTGTCAGCATGCTCCCGCTTACATGGACATTAGAATATAAAATAATGTCCACTGAAGCTCTGATCACTGCAGAAAAGAATGACATAGAATAATGATGATAGAAGAAAGAATGATAGAATAATGATGATAGAAGCATGAATGATAGAATAATGATAGAAGAATGAATGACAGAATTATGATTGAAGAATGAATATGATAGAATAATTATAATAGAAGAATGAATATGATGAATGAATAGAAGAATGAATAATGATGATTAAAGAAATAATTATATGATAGAATAATGATGATTGAAGAATGAATTATATGATAGAATAATGATGATTTAAGAATGAATGATATGAGATTCACATCACACTGTAACCTGTTATGCACATTTCTGTTCAGCAATATGCATGTGTCTTTGTATTTTAGTAATTTGTAGTTTAAAAATTGTTAACCTAGAAAAAGCTTTTGTAAATTAAACAGAGACGTTGCTAGGTGTTGTTACTGCTGCGTCAGAACCTAATAATAACTCTGTACCACAGGCCCTAAAGAAACGCTTCAGCCTGCCGTTATTGCTCTTCATGGACACTAGAGGTCTGTAGAGCTCAGTTTACTGATTATTTGAGAAGAAACTCCTCATACCTTCCAGTACATAAACAGCTCAGAGGACACACCTTACCCCACATTCTCAACTTCTATTCACTATTACCTGAAAGGATGTGTGATCTAGAGGCCTAGAGGGCTGCTAGGTGATTTGTGTTTGTGTGTGTGCACATGTGTTATTTAGTGTTATTTAGTGTTATTTATATATGTATATTATTTGTCTGTTGTCCATACACACTCACTATATGCACATGTAGCATATATGTTCTCAGACATGATGATCAATGGAGAGAAGTATGTTCAGTAGTTTGGAAGGAACTGTAAATGTTAACTACATGTGTTTGATGGTTGCTGTACAGATGTGTGTGTATCACCTGTATATAGCCCTGCTGGTCAATGAGGAGGTTTTCTGGTTTCAGGTCTCTATAGATGAGATCCAGAGCATGCAGGTATTCAAACGTCAGAACTATCTGGGATGCATAAAATCGGGCATGGGGTTCACTGTTAAAGAGACAGAGACAATGCTCTTACCAAGCCATGGCAACCACATCATGTAATGGATCTGAACAGAAGCCAACCACAAACAGATACTCTGTCTTGTGTGTGTGTGTGTGTGTGTGTGTGTGTGTGTGTGTGTGTGTGTGTGTGTGTGTGTGTGTGTGTGTGTGTGTGTGTGTGTGCGCGCGTCTGTGTGTTGGAGTGCACAGGGGGACAGGCAGTGACTCCTGTATGCTGGTACTCACCTGAACCTGCCGATTCTGCGCAGGTGTGAAAACATTTCTCCTCCCTGAACATATTCCATCACCATGTAGAGATTAGTGTTATCCTACATCACACACACAAACACACACACCACAAAGCCACACAGTATTTATATCATGTTCATTACACCACCCACACACATTAGTGTCTTTGTATAACAAAAGGGAACACACAGACACAGACAAACACACAGACAAACACATGTGCACACACACACACACACACACACACACACAGACACTGTGTACCTTGAAGGAGTACTCTAACTGCACTAGGAAAGGAAAGCTGACAGCCTGCAGAATCCTCTTCTCATTGAGAGTGTGTTCTATCTGTTTCAGCTTCACCACCTGAGAGAGAGAGAGAGAGAGAGAGAGAGAGAGAGAGAGAGAGAGAGAGATGGAGGATAAAAGACAACAAGGGAGAACAAATGGACAAAGAGAGGTATGGGGTGAGAGGTAGGACAGGGAGAGACAGAGAAAGGGAGAAAAAGAAAAAACAGGGAGACAGTTATAAGAAGAAGGAGAAAATTTGGCAATAATGTTTGACATCAATATTATACAAATTAATGTAACAGTGACCAATGTCCAATAAAAGTACTGATAAAACATGCAAAATTGTTAAAAATGAGTATCCATAAAATACAAGTTTTCCTGTTATGTGTATACCTTTCAAGATGGACATTCTGGTCCCCCAGTTTGTTTAGTCTGTGATAATTAATGGAAAAAACTGTAATCAAGGGGTCATCTGTACTCACTAGTTCACTTGTTTATGCAAATTTTACAAGGCTTTTTTTCAAGTCTGTGCAAAACATCCTGTAGCAATGGATGTCCCTGCCACAGGCTATGAGCTTCAGTGCCACAACCACATACCATCAAATTCTCTATCACTTTCTCTTTCTCTCTCTCTCTCTCTCTCTCTTCTTTTACTTTGATCAATTTTTAAGAGATAAAAGGAATATGCTCTCAATTAAGTTTCTTGAAAACATTAAAAACTTTTCCTCTTTTAATTCATTAACTGATGCTAACTCTTTGATAAGCTCACAATACAGCTGGTGTGGACCTATGTTTGGGTGTGGTTGAAGAACACAAATGCAAATCTGCATCTTCAAATCTACCGCAAAGCTACTGATCTTCCAATCACAGCCTCCTGAAAATGTGGCTACAATAATATGATAAAATGATCAGTGGATCTGCCTACATTTCTTGACATACCCTCTGACACCCTGCTCTCTCCTTTTGATGTGAGAACAGTGTATTACAACTCTTACTTATATATATGTATATATATGTATACTTATGTCTAAAAATTGACCTAGAGGTCAGAAATGAGCTTTGTTTCAGACTAAAGCCAGGCTAAGTGAAACATCCAATACTTAAAGGTGAAATTTTCAACCCATCCAGTAAATTTAGTAAGCAATTTCATTTGCTGCTTTTTATCCTGGTCCGTAATCATGAATTAATTTAGCCACGGGTGTCTACATGAAATGTGTAAGATTTATAAGGTAAACCCTCAAAAAGCTTGCTGTATAGTAGCTTATGCATTTACCCACAACAAAATGCAGACAAACCCTTTAGATCTCATTAGGTTGCTGTTTGAGAGTTATAGCTGGCAAATCAGAGTTTATGGTTACACATGGTCAAATGCAAACATTTGCCCAAACCCTTCACTTCACTATTATTGAAAACTCAATGTCAAGGATAAACACCACTGTACTGAAATCTCTGTGATCAGCAACAGAAAAACGGATTTAATTTTTTTTCCTATGGACATCTTCATTCTGCTATGTCATTTTCTTAGTGTCAACATATGAACGAAACAGCAAATCAGAATGTAGCACCGAGCCAAGCGGCGTGGCGGAAGGCCCAGGGTGGATCTGGTGCGGTTCCATGTTAGGTGTGCAGAGCTTGAGCTGCGAGCTGCTGTAGCCTCCCCAGGGTGGGGGGTGGGGTATGGGGGCAAGTGTCTACAGGAGAGCGGCTAGTGGCACCTTCTGCTTGTTGAGGATCTTCATGGCGTAGTGCTGGCTGTTCTCCCGGTGCCTGACAAGCATCACCCGTCCAAATGAGCCTGTGCCCAGAGTCTTCAGTAGGTCGAACTGATCCAGAGATGCTGTGTTCTGGGGTGGGGGGGAATACATATGCAAAAACCAGGGGGGAGAGAATACATATGCAAAAACTTTGAAATTAATGATAAAGTGTTCACACCATCTGTGGCTCTCACACACACATACACACACACAAATGTTTAGGAATTTCAGACCATACAACTGCTATTTATGAGGCCAAGGATTTCACTCGTGTGTCAGTGTACAGCTGATGGCATCATCCTGAGATCAGGTTTAAATCTACTACACCCTTCCCTCTACTAACACTCTACTACACCCTTCCCTCTATTAACACTCTACTACACCCTTCCCTTTACTAACACTCTACTATACCCTTCCCTCTACTAACACTCTACTACACCCTTCCCTCTTTTCACACACTCTATTACACCCTTCCCTCTATTAACACTCTACTACACCCTTCCCTTTACTAACACACTACTACACCCATCCCTCTACTACACCCTTCCCTCTTTTCACACTCTACTACACCCTTCCCTCTTTTCACACACTCTATTACACCCTTCCCTTTACTAACACACTACTACACCCTTCCCTTTACTAACACACTACTACACCCTTCCCTCTACTACACCCTTCCCTCTTTTCACACTCTACTACACCCTTCCCTCTTTTCACACACTCTATTACACCCTTCCCTTTACTAACACACTACTACACCCATCCCTCTACTACACCCTTCCCTTTACTAACACACTACTACACCCTTCCCTCTACTACACCCTTCCCTCTTTTCACACACTCTATTACACCCTTCCCTCTATTAACACTCTACTACACCCTTCCCTTTACTAACACACTACTACACCCATCCCTCTACTACACCCTTCCCTCTTTTCACACTCTACTACACCCTTCCCTCTTTTCACACACTCTATTACACCCTTCCCTTTACTAACACACTACTACACCCATCCCTCTACTACACCCTTCCCTTTACTAACACACTACTACACCCTTCCCTCTACTACACCCTTCCCTCTTTTCACACACTCTATTACACCCTTCCCTTTACTAACACACTACTACACCCATCCCTCTACTACACCCTTCCCTCTTTTCACACACTCTATTACACCCTTCCCTTTACTAACACACTACTACACCCATCCCTCTACTACACCCTTCCCTCTTTTCACACACTCTATTACACCCTTCCCTTTACTAACACACTACTACACCCTTCCCTCTACTACACCCTTCCCTCTTTTCACACACTCTATTACACCCTTCCCTTTACTAACACACTACTACACCCATCCCTCTACTACACCCTTCCCTCTTTTCAAACACTCTACTACACCCTTCCCTCTACTAACACACTACTACACCCTCCCCTCTTTTCACACACTCTATTACACCCTTCCCTCTACTACACCCTTCCCTCTCTTCACACACTCTACTACACCCTTCCCTGTTTTCACACTCTACTACACCCTTCCCTGTTTTCACACACTCTATTACACCCTTCCCTCTACTACACCCTTCCCTGTTTTCACACACTCTACTACACCCTTCCCTCTTTTCACACACTCTACTACACCCTTCCCTCTTTTCATACACTCTACTACACCCTTCCCACTTTTCACACACTCCATCCTCTTTTCACACCCTTCCCTCTACTAACACTCCCCTCCTTGTTCAGGTCCCCTTACCTGTGCAGGATTCTCCCATTTCCTGAGGAAGTCTTCCCTGGCGAGAGCCAAAAACTCTTTGACTGTGGAAAGAGGCATCAGAGCGTGTCCATTATGTTACATTAACTAATACTGTGAAAGATGAGACAACGTGCATTTTGAATCTTCACAGTAAGCGTGCTGAGATGACTAACCCCCCCCCCCCCCAGAGCTGTGGTGACTGTACAA
>NC_137514.1:4492500-4557500 GCF_041902795.1 Electrophorus electricus | reverse complement strand
GGTTTGACGCCAAGATGTTTCTCTGCAACTGAGAATCACCAACAACAATGGTTATTACACACTGATTAGCATATTTTTGAAAAAGAAAAATAATCTGTCAGTGCTTAAAGGAGTTAGCCAATAATACACAAAAACTACAGAAAGTTAAGGGCTGACAGAGTCTGGCAGATTATACATTATACATAAGAGCAACAAGAGTCTGGTTAATTGCTGTTTAAATATTTATAATTTCTTAGTTCAATCAAGCCCTGGCCAACAACCAGTGATCAGTCAGTGACAATGGAGTTGATCACTGTCCAGTCTCTGTGTGTTCTTGAAATTATTCTCAAACTCTCATCTTAACATCTCACTGGTGAGCTGAGACACAACTTAATCAGGGAAAATAATACAATTTAGGCATATTAAGAAGCATCAGTACAGTAATGTTCAAGCTTCAATGCATTAACACACACACACACACACACACACACACACACACACACAGTTTCTTTCTTTACCTGTGAATAGTCAGGTTTGATGGGCGGGTTCTCCCGCAGATCGGGGTCTGTGTACTCATTATTGACATAGTATCCGATGCGGATGAACTCCTGACTGCGATAGGTGCATGTGATGAGTACAACGGTTACACCCACTGCATCGCTCTCAGGAATCAGAGCCGTGTTCGGAGCGTCTGCCTGCCAGGACACATGGAGCAGGGATCACGGAATGCTCAAGCACCTGCCACAGCTCAGCTGAGTATAAACCAGAGTAACTCTTTACAATTACCCAGTAACATATACTGAAAGTTTTAATGGATTAGTAATAATATGCAACAATTCTTTTATAAATAATTTAACATTTAATATAAATTTGTTGCCAATTCCTTTTTGTTTTTAAATTTCTTTGTTTTGTTGGTGCCACATCTGTAAGGATTTTTCTAAGGTACTTAAGTTACCTTGTTAATGCTCTGTGCATTATAAACCACGATTCAATAGGTACCTCAGAAATCCAGCAAGTTTTCTGAACATGTATCTCAACACTCTCTCAAAAATACAAATTACATATATATAGTGTTAACATTTTATAATTAACTATGACAGCATAAGCCTACAGGTTACTGTAGTTCAGCACATGCCCAGTAAGACATGAGATGTGTCATGTTTGAAACCAAGTGGTGCATGTAGATTTCCAAGCATTCAGCTTGCTCAGATAAGAATTACCATTCTTAATACATAAGGATCACTATTCTTACATACACAAGGATCACCATTCGTGCATACACTTAGATCAGACTTGTTATGCCTTCTTGGTATTCCAGTTTTTTTCATACTGTGCATTAAACAATCACCTCCTACTCCATTATCACCTCCTCCAAACTCTTCCACAGTCGAGCCGAGCCGTCGTTAATGCCCAATTCCTACGTTAATGTGAATTTTACATTTTCTTCTATACCAGCTTCTATGAGGTATGGCGTTATGATGCCCGCCACTGTTCAGCTAGAGACTCCAAGTCAACATACAGTCTGAGTGACTGATCAACCAATTAAACCACTGAGCTTCAGGCCCCAGATGCTAAGGTGCTTCACCATTTGTTTGTTTCCATTGTCTTTCAGGTAATACTAATTTCCTTGAACTCTTTATTTTCCCTCCTCCTTTTATGGTTTTCGAATTGTATAGCACTCAACAGTATTATTATTATTATTATTATTATTATAACTGCTCTAAGTAAAGCACTTTAAAGTTATATTGTGTAAACAAAATGTTGTCTGAATTGAGATTCGAAATGTCACGTGGAACGGTACTAGGAAGGTAAGAACAGCTCTGGTGTTATCAGTGAGTAAACAGGGACTAAATTCAGTAGCCTACATTCTTCTGGGTTTGAACAGGTTTCCATGGAGGTGTTGCATTTCCACGTTTTCCACCCCACACCTAACCCCCCTGCTCAAACACATCTTGGGCAGTTCACCATTTCTCTGATGCACACCATGGGTTAATGCAAGTAACACTTTACACAAACACACAGCATGTGGAGCCAGCACAACCAGCAGGGGGTGCACTGACCAGCATGGCTAGACAAGGAAAGGGATTAAAACAACAACCACAAGAAAGAAGCTACTTTCCCAGCTCACCTGAAACACAAACATGTGCCTGCCTGCAGGAACAGGGCCCACCAGCACCGAGTCCAGTGTCTGGTCATACTCCTCACTCTCTGCTGAGCCCACATAAATGATCTTCCACTCCAGATCTGCCTCCATACAAAACGTGGGAAAGAGAAAAAGAGAAGCTTGCAAACTTCAGGCAGCAAGTATTCGGTGTCTCCTTCCCTGCTTGCCATGTATGAAGTGGCTTCAGTATTGAAGCCCCTTCCCCATAAGGTGCTGTGGTGGAGAGCACAAAGTCCTGGGATTGTATCTGATCAGTTAAAGATGTGTATTAAAGGGAACCACTGTCAATTTTAAAGTCCTAAATCCAAATGTGTGCTGATAAAGTACCAACATCCATGCTACATGGGGCAGAAAAATTCCTGTCTGGCACAATCACTGTGATGCCAGAATTAACAGAAATAATACTATTGTGGTAGTATAAAAAAATATATACAGGAAAAAATATATATACCCATGAATAATTTCAGTATTTTTTTTAGTTTATTTAAAGTTTATTATTAATAATAATAACAACAGAAGGGCAAGACCTCTTCAGATGTCCATTACCTCTATCTGCTACAGTCTCCACAGACTAGCAAGTTATCAAGTCTTGGCACACACTTTGCAGAAAAAAATGCAAAAAAAGTATCAGTTGGCTACTCGCTTTTACAGTGACTTCTTTAAAAATATCAAATATATTAATCACACAACATTTAATTACAATTTTAAATATAATGAATACCATCTGGCTTTAAAATGGTATATCAATAAGAATAGTAACAGTATGCAACCATGAAGTATCTTGGTTTTGTCTTAAAATAAAAATAAAAAAAGACTTTTTAAAAGGCCTAGGATACGCAATAGTATTATAATTCTTCTACTCATCAAAATGTTGATGGACGCGCTATTATAAAAAATCTGTTCGATTGGCATAACACGGTTACATAAAAAATGGTCCGTTTCATGCTTTCGGAAATCTGATCAGATTTTCCCTGCCTTCTGATGAGCCACATGAACACACAAGATTCTTAACGATGTCGTAATAAAATATTAATTTTTCACGTCGCAGTTACAGTACTAAACAATATAGCTAACAGAAAATACAATAATTCACTGAAGAAATCTGTTTTCGCAGAAAATAGTTAAAAGCTAAAAGGTGAGATTCTAAAGATGTTTCCGCCCATACAGACGGAAAATGAAATTATTCTCCCGGAATATTATTTGACAGGCCGACAGGGCACGCTTCTTCTGACTAATCCAATCAATTCCTCTGTAAACACATAGGGGCCACCCACACTTCAGATGAGACCAATCAGGAACAGAGCTGCGACCGCACTGCCCGTCACAGCTCAACCAATCAGAAACAGCGCTGTGTCTGCGCAGTTCTTCGGACTCCGCGCCGGCGCCAAAACATTAACAATATGAACTTATTCGAAGCTGAGTTTTAAAAATAAATAAGTAAATTAAAAAACAAAAATACTAACGCTGTGTTAAAACACTTCCCCAACAGCAAAGTTACTGTGGTTACTCAATTATGAAATTATCTATTAGTCAATCGCCTCACCCAGCTAACCAGTTAGAAAAAGATTACCGACATGCGAGGCAAAAGGTATCCCACGACCTGATTGATCTAATTTACCTTCGGGTAGATCCTCCATGCACTCAAATGTGATTTCAAACTGGAAAGGATTCCCGAAAGGACTAGGGTTGTCCAGGACGGCGACATTCAACACTTGTACTTTCGCCATAATTAGAAGTTGACGAAATGGCTTGTTAGCTAGTTCGCTATATCCTTGAAGCAGGCGGCCTTGTAAAAGTCTCAAGACGAACGATTTCGTTGAACGCCCTCGATATGAAACAGTCGCTGCCTGCTGATATAGTTACAATGGTGAGTAATGTCTGTCAAAATGTACCACCGTCGCCCCGAAACACCAAGTTAAACGGCTAACTAGCTAGTAATCCCAGTAAAAGGATGTAAGTAAAAGGTTACAGCTAGCGATCCTAGCGTTAGCTATTTTGGTTGGCTGCTAAGCTTAGCTGGCTTGACTGAAAGGTGACGAAACAAACATTAGCTAAGATAGCTAGGTTACCTAGGTTACAGCATTTTAAAAATTAGCTAATTTAGCTAGCTACCTAGATCACCTCTTTCATTGTGGAGGCATCGTTAACCTTCATGTCTTGATGCCTAATTTGACGTAATGCATGAACAAGTTTTATTTCTTAAGAGTCCCCTTTCTTGCACACAGATAATGAAAACGGCTCCAATTAACTGGCTAAAAGCTTTCCACATGCTAATTTGACCACAGCAGGCGTTTTGTGTCGTCTCACTTTTTTCTCGTCACAGAGGCACAAGACCAAAAAACAGGTGTTGCCACCTAGTGTGGTGACATTTACATTACATTCTCCAGATGTTATACCCAAGAAGCGTCGGAAGCAGTCTGATAACCTAGACTTACACCTTTAAAATAAGCAGGTATTTCTAGAAAGTGTCATGACTGAAAATTGTCTACATTAGTTATTTTTCCAAATCACTACAGAGTTCAAACCCTACTCTAGGAAGGTTAAACTGAAATGTTTAACATTTAATATTAAATGTTAAAGGTTAAACTTTAATGTTTTAAGACACAGAGAACACATTACTATAGACCCTCTCAGTTTTATTTTACAAAGTCACATTTATTTTGTTTTCAGTAAGTATGTGTTATATCCCCACCTTCTGAGCAATAATCAACTTAATCTGCAGAACAGGCTGCATTTTCACAAACAGATAAAATGTTTTTACCAAGTTATTTATTTTTATATATTTCATTTGCAATCTGAGAGACACATGATACATCAAACTGCCAGTACAAATAAAAAGGAACAAATTAAACATTAAAACTACTATGACACGAACATTAAACAGTATGACAAATTTAAAATAATAATTAAAAAAGCACAGGTAACTGTTACATGACTGATTTCTGTATGCTGAAATTGTGTCATTAGGTGCATTATTAAACTGTATGTCTGTTATTTTTCTCCATGGCCTTACTAGGAAAG
Source organism: Electrophorus electricus (assembly GCF_041902795.1). NCBI lineage: Eukaryota > Metazoa > Chordata > Actinopteri > Gymnotiformes > Gymnotidae > Electrophorus > Electrophorus electricus. The sequence continues at coordinate 4,552,336 of NC_137514.1, read as the reverse complement.
CAAATCACATGATATTCACTGAATCTGCAGGGTACACTTAAAGGAAGGTGTTTAGGTCATGCAACCCTCTTCCTGGAAGATGTGGTCCAGCTGTGCCAAGCCACTGTATCTCACATGATTGTTGTCCTTTTTCTCCTGGCTCTCACTGGAGGTGGGCCAGTACTCTATCCATGTCCGGGCCGAAAACATGTAGCGGTAACTGACAAACAGAATGGCACATAGCATTAAAGCATGCATTAGAAATAGATTTGTTTTACTTCTGAGTCATTCATGCAATGAAATGTCATAACTCTGTTTAGCTTGACAGATACTGTTAACTGGATCACCCTAGACACACTGCATGGTTGGGTGCTGGGATAGTTTCTTGACATTCAAGCCTGTATGGATTCATAGTGCTTCATTAAGTTTTGATGATAGCTTGTGGCCCCCTCATGAGCCACATTGAGTGATGAGTTGTTTGTTTGTTTTTCTCTATAGAAGATAAAGCATTACTGGTAGCAATGATGATGCATAGAGAACCATATGAAATGGATCAATATCAGGTGTTAGTCATTAGGTATTGATAACAAAAATATGGATGCCATCCTACAATGAACTTTTCTGCACCATGATGACTTAAAAAAAAAATGAAGGGAATAGTGTGGTGAAATAGAGGGTTTCTTAGACCAAGACCAAGTGTCCAGAACATGTAGGACCGCTGGTAAATCAAACAATGTTTCTTCTAGAATTTAAAATAGTATTTTTCATTGGGAGAAAATGTCTCATCACAACTATGATTTGTACTCGCGCTCTCATTAGGTGCATCTGCCTTTCCCCGGAGACGTTTGTTACCTCGATTCAGCCCTCTCTGGTTCAGGACCCATGATGAGGTAACTCTTGCCCTCCACCAGGCCCAGTTCTTTGCTGCAGCGGTAATGAACTGAGAAGTCCCTCATTTGATCAAGCACATTCCGATCAGTCCCTTCGGAGCCAAACACACAGATGCATTACACAGATGGATGCGATATAGTGCAGGTGCACCAAATCTGGCTTTTTTATATATATATATATATATATGAAAAGAGATTTCTTTAGTTATGGTTAGCTTGTACATCATATGCCATAAAAATACTAAAGTCTAATACAAAAAAAAATTGGATTGGATTGATAAGATTTGGGTTGGCAGACATGACCAAAGTTACATTTTTGGCTCTGCATTCAGTGTAATAACTATGCTATTAAAAATGTAAATGATCTGGCCTGTGACTGGGTTTGCCTTATTGTTGGTAATGCATTTTTTAAAACCTTAAACATATGGGGCTTAGTTGACTCTTGCTCTCTAGGCAGTGTACAGGCCAGTCAGGAAACCTACACCACACTCACCCTCTTTAAGCACTTTGACTATGGTGAAGGTGTAGATATCCATGTTGCCAGGTTTCTTAATCTTCTTCAGAGTTGCCTTGTAAACTGAACCACAAAAAGAGAAACAATAAGAGGAATCTGGACAGTAATAAAGCAAACAAAGGTAGTGAAACCTTAACAATAATAAGATTAGTTACCACAGGTTTCACAATTATAATAAGTTATACTTCAATTGGATGGTTTAACAAAAAGTAGTAGCATATTGGATAATAAATATGTTGGTAAATTGTTTGATAAACATATATGCAGTAAACTATAATATTGTCTATTAGTAGGGTACATTTTCTTCTTTATTATATAAATGTTTATTGAATGTCATTCAGTAACCTCACTGCACATCTGTCCTTTGCACATACATTCTCACTATCTACGTTTACAGCTTTTGGCAGAGGTTCTTATCCAGGGTGTCTTGCAGGTTTTTCAAGATGACGGTATATGCACTTCTTGGGAGTCAAACCTTGGCGTTGCTAGCACCATGCTTTACCTGCTGTCAGTTGAGCTACAGGAGTTCACATAGATGAGCATGCACACAGACATTCCAGACACACAGAGTCCCTACCATAATCCTTATTAGAACAGGCTTCTTTACTGCGGATGTCCTCATCTGGGACATCAGGGGCCTTTAGTCTTGGGCAGTTTTCTGTAGAGAGGATAATCCCGCAATGATAGGATGTTAAATCCAATTTATGTAAAGCGGATGGTCCGGCAGTAAATTAATCAGATTTCTGTAAGGGGGGGGGGGGGGGGGGGGGTGATCCACCAGTGAGAGGAGGATTAATCAGATTGCTGTAAGAGGGTGTCAGACAGGATGAGCAGAGGCGGAGTCAAATGAGGTATGACAGAGTATAATGCTAAACAGGGGTAATCTAAAGGCATAGTCAAAAATCAGACAAAAGTCAAAATCCAGCAAAGATGCAATAAGCAAACAAACCCAATAGGGGAATAGGCAATAGAGTGAATCCAGACAACGGGCATAAAGACAGTAACCAGAGACTATAAGTATACCAACAACAGTGCAGAAACATATGGCAGTCAAAACAACACTTGACAAAGACTACAAACGGCACCTAAATAGGGAGATACATTAGGGAAAACAAGACACAGGTGACATCAATAATCTAGGGAGTGGCATCTAATAGGAGGTTTGTGGGTAATGTAGTCAGATAAGGACCTGGTCTGTCCAGGCCAGGGGATAATTCAGAAGTGAGAGCAGGGTAATTTAGATTCCTGTATGGGAGATAAACCAGGTAGTGAAGGGTTAATTAGATTGCAGGCAGGGATATTCCAGTATTGAGTGGAGGGTTAATTAGATTTCTTTAGGCAGGGATAATCCAACAGTAAGAGGAAGGTTAATTAGATTTCTTTAGGCAGGGATAATCCAGCAGTGAGAGGAAGGTTAATTAGATTTATTTAGGCAGAGATAATCCAGCAGTGAGAGGAAGGTTAATTAGATTTATTTAGGCAGAGATAATCCAGCAGTGAGAGGAAGGTTAATTGTATTTATTGAGGAAGGTTAATTAGATTTATTTAGGCAGGGATAATCCAGCAGTGAAAGGAGGGTTAATCAGTGGGGGACCGTATGGGGGACACAATGTGGCATCATACCCTCAGCACAGGTGCACACTTCAGTGGGGCAGAGCGTGTACAGCAAACCACTTGTTCGTTCTGTGCTTGTGTCATAAAACTTCACGCAGCGATTCTCTGGAAACACAGCACACTACAGTTAATGCATACAGTGCACCACAATACATGAGGTTAATGCATACAGTGCACCAGTGCTGCATGTTCATCCTTGTGGTTGTTTTGTTTCTCACCAGTGGCATAATACTCATATATAGTGATTCCTACAGGTTGAGGGAGATCAGTATTTAACATCTGGTGCACCTTGAAAGCAATGGTCTCTTTAAATGTATTTGAAACCTGTTGAGAGAGAGAGAGAGAGAGAGAGAGCGAGAGAAAGAGATTTTGTGGTTGGGATTGACTGTGGCATAAACCGTTTTATTGGTCACCCAGTTCTCATGACTGACAAGTAAACTTCATTGAAATCAAAATAGAAAACTAACAGAATTTAAAACAATGATTATTGTTCTGTTAACTGATTATTTGAGGTTCAATCACATCAGCCAGAGTGAATGAAGGCAGCCAGGTGACTTACTTTATGTTGGAAGGAACTGATTTTCCTATAGTGAAATGTAAGATGGGAAAGGCGACAGATGTTTTAGGGTCTTGTTGTAGTGTTTTATTGTGATTGTGGTAGGTGACCAGCAAAGTGAGTTGAGAGATGGAGGTGGCTGTAGTGACATCATTACAGCTATATAAGTGACTACAGACCTGACAGACAGGTAGGCATGCCCACATTCTGGGGAGGTGGTTATATAATGTAGACATGCACTAAAATCTGGTGCATGTGTACTGAGATCCATCTTGAACATCCTGTTTGAATATACATTTTGTGTATCAGATACCCAACAGGCAAAATAAGATGGCTAAGAGAAGAGCTGGAAAAACTCATCCTCAAAAAACTCCTCCCAGTGCATGAAGCCCAGAGTACACCCAAAGATGAGACACCTGTGGATACTTCAATGGTGGCAGAGGTGGTGCCATAGCAGAATAAACCCCTCCAACAGGTAGCAGAAATGGCTGACATAAGACAGTCCTACCAATGGCTGGAAAAGGCAGGACTGAAGGACAGCACAGAGTCACTAATCATGACAGCACAAGGTCAAGTAAAGCAGAGATTGTCCAATTACAGGCAAGACCCAAGACTGCAAAAGAGCCTCCAAAAGACACAAACAAGTGGCAGGATCATCCACAGAAACACATTCAAGTCATATGAGCAGGACCTCCTCTCACAACCCAACTCAAATGGGAGGATCCACAGAGAGTGGTGGAGAACAACAAGATGCTCTGGGACCGCCAGACTCAGACATATAAGCAAATATTGTCAAACCAACAAGGATAATAGAAAAGTTGTACTCAGTCATAATTGTAAGTCGCTTTGGATAAACACATCAGCTAAGTGCCATAAATGTAAATGTAAATGTAAATAAAAAGATGGAGAACCACCATAGACTGAAAGAGTAAAGCTAACATGAAAGTTGTGCCAGTGGTGATAGGCTATACAAAGGACATGTTGACTTTTCACATTAAATTATGTCATAACCATGTTGCCACATTTTTGTTATAAACGTTTTCTGGATTTATAGAACATCTCATCTTGTTAATATAACTTGATAATGAGTTGAGAGTGTTCTGTTACCTTTTTCAGGTAGATGATGAGGGATCCTCGCTCTGAAAGTTGCTTGTCCAAATCAAACCCCTCAATGTACTTGTCCTTTCCCATCAGCTGAAAAAAAAATGCAAAATGCTTCTGCAAACACTGAACTTAATCTCAATGACAAACAATTCTTCTAACAATCTTAATTTTATTTTTGATGATAGATCTCAGGATGTAAAAAAAAAAAAACTAGAGAGAGAGTTTATTATTAACTTCTGACTGTTTTATGTCATTTTATATTAAATGTCTCCACTTCCTGTTCATGTGATGTGTTTCTGACTGGATTAGCAATGATTCTACTAATTAGGTTATTTTCTTTGTTATGGAGTACTTTAAGAAATTAAATTTTTGGACTTGTGCAGAATTGAAACAAATGCCTCCCAACACTGCAGGAAGGAACACAGAATCAGGGCTCACAGGGAAGTGCCACAGGTGTAAGATTTATTATTTTCTCTGAATTGACCTCATACCTTTTTTAGATCAGATGTGTCCGGTACAAACCCTGTCAACATGCCAACATCAAGAATGGTCATTGCAGCATTTCGTCCTTTGTTCAGGAACCTAAGAACAGATCTCCCAGTGAGAACTTTACAGATCGCCCAATGTAACCTTTACAGGCTAAGTGAAGTAGATGGAGGGCACCAGGTCTTGTAATTTCAATAATGTTGACTCTGTATTTTGAATCTGAGGTGACACAGGTGTTAATCTGAACAGGGTGACAGTTCACAATATTTTCTTAAAAATTACCATTTAAATATTTTAAGGAATTTTGAAAAATTAATTTATATCCATGTTTTATCATCTTAAAACAGGCTATTATTGTTGCTAACCACATAGGTGGTCATTTTTTCCTTCTAGATGTAAAAAAAGTTAACTGACGTGTAAGTTTTGGTCATTTGACTAATGTAATTTACTTCGCGTTATGTCTCCTCATCAAAAAACTGAGATTAAGACAGACAATCATTATTAGTACCATTGTAAAAAAAAAAAAAAAACCCCAAAAAAACCCCATTGTATTCCTTTGTATGTAAAGCAAATTATGTACTGAGCTTACTTTGTCTTAATGGTGAGTGTATAACTCTTGAGTGCCTGGTCATAAGAAGCTGCAAAATAGAGTGACAGCATAGAATTAAGCAATCATGAAGAAAATAGCTTCAGAGTTGCTTTTCTAAAGTATGCCATTAAATTCTGAACTAAGTTACTTTGATGCAAAACACAAAAGAAAAACAACACCAAACCAAAGGCCTTAGTATATTTATACATACTTGCTGCGTCTCTGGTAATTTTAACGTCCAGCTCAAAGTTGTTGCACTGGGTGGCATTTTTCTCAGGTCTGGTGTAATATATGGTGATTACCTTGAATAAATTAAAGCACCAGTGAGCTGATGACAAAATGCCCATTAGATATGTCTGCCTGCTTTATTTCTTATTGTTCCATAAAGTATAAGCTTCAGCGGTTTGCTCACTTTTATGCTTCCTTCTCCATGTCCAGAAGCTGTCACTGTTAAGTCACCTCCTGCCAGGAACTGTTCAATGCAATTCATGCAATGCATTAAACTTAACAAAATGTGGTAACACTTTATGTGAATGTGGCTAATTCTGTGTTTAACCCTTCATAACATATACATAGCATGTCCAAAATTCTCAGATTTCACAGGCAGAAGCAGAATTGAGAGCAGGTTCTGCAAAAAAAAAGGTTTTAATAAGAAACAGAAAGCATAATCCAAAATTGAGGTGAATGAACAGTCCAAACCACAAACACAGCAGAAAAGACCATAATGACTTAGAAATGCTAGATAAGACTGAACAACACTTTGAAAAATGACAAACAAGGGAGTTAATATACACAGGTAATATACACATCCATGACAGAATAGACAACAAGTAGAATTAATACACATGGGACTAGGAATGAACAGGAGGATTATAGGGAACATAGTTCATATAATGAAGGAGGTTGGAGATATTAGCAGCTGAAATTAAGTAAGGTTAGTCCTGAAATGTTGTATTTGATGAAACATCACTATCTTGTTTTTTCCAAATGAAAAAACCCAAGACCATACAATACTTTTGAGCTAAGTAAAAGTTTTTTTGATGTGGTCATTAACAAGTGACAAAGGCACAAAAACATGCCTACAGTTTGCCCTTGTCAAGTATCTTAATTGTTTACCATAACCGAAATTAAAGTGTAGTTCAATGTGACAAAAGCGTCTTCAAACTTTAAATGATGAGAATCCCTCCATCTCTCCTTACCTTGTCTGTGCGCTGTAGACCTCCAGTTGTTTTGGAGAAGAGTCCTTTAAAAATGGTTGATCTTGCAGTGGATTTGACAATTACATTCATATCTCCTTCATAAACGGGTGGTTTCTCTGTTATGTACTTTGCTAAAGCTTCAAAGACCACAGCAGTAGCCTGGGGAAGAGGAGAGCGTCGGATCAAACAGATTTATTAGATTGGTATGCGACTAAATACCAGGCCATTGGACAGGTATACATATTCATGTACAGATCTTTTTACTCTATTCAAGAGGAACAAATCCTCTCAATTGTTGGCTACAGTTATTTAATAGTATTGGGCTTGTTTTCTGATCTACCCCAGCAGATGAAGCATCTCACCCATGTGGACTGACAATCACATACAAATCTCACCTGTGTGGACTGGTAGCCACATACAGATCTCACCTGTGTGGACTGGTAGCCACATACAGATCTCACCTGTGTGGACTGGTAGCCACCTTGAAATCTCTGGTTGACCTTTAGCCAGTTCACAATGCGTGATGCTTTGGTAAATTCAGAAACCTTGACAAGGGACATGAGGGCATAGCCAGTAGCCTCCAGTGTGAAAAGGTGACTTTCGCTAACTGGCCAATGACTACCATCTATGTACACACACACACACACACACACACACACACACACACACACACACACACACACACACACACACACACACACACACACACACACACACACACACACACACACACACAAATACAAATTGTGGTGATTATCATGGTTATACTATCACCACTATGCAAAGAATTGATTTATCAATGTACTACATGAAAACCTGACAAACCTGACTGACTAAAGACGGAACTCAAGGTCACTATCAGTAAGCACTGTGTTGCAAATGTTTGAATCACAGAAACACTGACAGTCTGAAATCCAAGATAAATTGTCTTATTTGTCTGACTGAACTGTCCAAAACACAAGGTAATAGCACTCAGTTGTCTGAGCACTCAGTTGAATTGTCTGAATTTCATTGTAAGAACATAGTTGAAGTTCATTTTTGTATCTATGCAAGCCCAGACAAAAGCTAGTTTTGCTAGCTACTTTGCTAAATAATTTGATATGAAGAATTTTGTTTTCAGTTTATCACCTTGCTCCAGTCTGACTGCATTGTTAAAACACACCTTTATACACTGCATGAGTCTCCTGTTTGCTCCCACTTTAAAAACATGCCATGCATGTTGAATTGTTAGACATCTGGCCTACCTTGTGAGGCAAACTTGAACAATACATCATACTTCAGTTTGCCAGCATTAGCCAGAGCGTATGAAGCTATGGCAGCAGCGTAAGGATCAGATGTAGAACCAATATTGTCTTCGATGTATTTAACTGCCTTGCCAATGCTGCTGTGAAGACTCTGAAGAAGGTCAAGATAACTTTAGAGGAGCACATGGGACAAGTATGAGATCACACACAAAGAACATCATTCCTGATGGTTAGTGTGTGTGTGTGTATGTGTGTGTGTGTGTGTGTGTGTGTGTGTGTGTGTGTGTGTGTGTGTGTGTGTGTATGTATGTGTGTATGCATCTATACTTTTGTTTTCTGGCCACTTACAGTTACTGATTGACTACAAATTATGTTTCCCTCCTGTATTGCGATGAGAACGAAAGCTGTCATTGTCAGTTGTGTAGCTTTACCCTTTATAAGAAAAAACAAACAAACAAACAAAAAAGAGTCAAATATTGCAGCATTATTTATAATGCACTGATGTGTATAATAGGCACTAGTTTCACCGCAAAACCTCTGAAAGATCTGTTTCAGTGCATCCCCTGGAAGGACTTGTGTAATGAAGATATGCTCATAGGTTTCTTTGGTATTAAAAAATCAAAAATCAAAAATCAAACAAAACCCTGAAAACATCGCAGCGTGCTGTAGTTGCTTACCCCCATAGCACTTGAGGAGACACTCTCCACCTCTTTGAAGACACCGTTAGGCATCTGTGTTTTCAGAATCAGCCACTTGATGGCGTCACAGATAAAGTTTTTCTCTATGTGAACCAGCTCGCTTGCCATGCTGAACATTCTGACAACATATGCAGTTAGCCTACAGGGAAAGCACGACAGTTAGCAGAATGAAAACATACATGGTATAGCCTGCAGTGAAAAAAAAAAAATCATATCTCAAAACAAAGAGTGTCATAAAAAATGTGAAAGAAGTATAAACCTAGACAATGCAGCAACAGTTATTTGCATAGCAAATATACAAAGACAATTTAAAGTACTTTACACAAAGACTAAAATAAATTAGTTATAAAAAAGGTCCACAGTAATTAAAAGAAGAAATGTAATGATTACAATGAATAACTAATAAAAAGCACTGGAAAACAGACTGGATTTAAAAATGGTTTTAAAAATTTGTGAATGACCTTCATGACCTTTTGAAAAAGTGGGTTCCAGCTGTGGGTAGCTAAAAGTTGGCTTACCAAATTGGTGAAGTAGTTGACCATTGCTTTTTGGTCTAGAGGCCTACTGACATGACATTCTTTTAGCATGTCTGACATGCAAGGTCCTAAGCCATGTAGTATTCTTTAAACAAGTAGGAACATTTTAGGTCAATCCTGAAGCTGAATGGAAGTCAGTGGAAGAACCTGAGAACTGGGGTAATAATGTGTAGTTAAAATTGAGGTTTTAAGAATGTCATGTAACGCTCGCCTCTTGTGAGTCACGTGGTTTGACCCGCCACGTGCAGTGGGAGGGTCTTGCTTGTTTATTGATAACCACGCCTGCACACACCTGCACCGGGTTAGTGTTTTGTCTGTGCGTCCTGCTCCTCGCCCTGTGGCACTCGGGCATAATCACAGAATGACCGACCACCACAGGACGCCAGTTCCCACGCCACAAGATGGACTTCCTGGCGGGACGTGCGTAGACACCTCCTGCACTGCTACCTGGATCCCTGGATATTGGGGAAAGGACCGCAACCGATGTTTGCATCCATTCCGGAGGTGGAGGGGAACACCCCTGGGAATTTCTTGGGGGGGCCTGTGGCTATCGGGCCAGGAGTACTGATGTGCTCCACGAGGACCGTGAAGAGGGCGGTTTGGTGCAGCCATCGAGCTCTCTAACTGGCAGAGCCCGAGTTCCTTCCCTTGTAAGGACTCACCAGCAAGACTGGAGGGGTCCGCTCAAGGCCTCGGAAGCAATCTGCTTCTGGGACGCTCGGAAGCAGTTTGGGGCAGGATCACGGTTGGAACCGGGGCGGATGTGCACCCCTGCATGTCCATTGAGGTCAGGGACACGTATACAGCGCCTGCGCTGATAGGAGGCGTTGTAGCACAGAGCCGTATGTGTTTGTGTAGAGGCACTTCTGTTTGTGTGTATTTGCGCCGTTTGTGTGTCTACAGGCTCATCGTCGTGTTATTTGGAGTGTACTGGACTGCCCTGAGAGAGGCACGAACTCCGCCTTTCTCCCTTCTACGGAGAGGTCTCCCTTGTGGGTGGCTCCTAGCCTGCCTAGGGTGGGGTGGGTACCAGGCTGTGTTGTACATGTCATGTGTGTTTGTGTATACGTGTACACGGCAGCCTGAGGTTCGCATTGCCAGGAAGGATGCGTCAGGAGCAGCGCCCCTTGGAGGCGCGTTCTGTCATGGAACACTTGCATCTCGCGAGTCACGTGGTTTGGCCCACCACGTGCAGTGGGAGGGTCTTGTTTGTTTATTGGTAAACACGCCTGCACACAGCTGCACCGGGTTAGTGTTTTGCCTGTGCATCCTGCTCCCCGCCCTGCGACACTTGGGCATCGTCACAAAGAAACCTTAGAGCTTAGAGGAACTTGACATTTTCGATGTCAAACGCCAGGATCATTACTGAATCAGATGAAACTTAAAACAATAAAGCTAAAGTCCAACACATTAGTTTCTCTATCTCCTCTGAGATACCCAGTTGGGGATAGAAAACAGGCAAACAAACCGAAAGTAGGGCAATCCAGAGCTCAAACTATACACACATGAATACGGGCCCAAACATCTGATACAACATGAATAAAAAGAACTTGAAGGAAAAGTGACTAATGGAGAACAGGACTAGAAGATCATTGCCAAACCACAAGAACAAAATCCACAAAAACAAAATCCACAACACTGGCACCCTGGGAAGTGATAAAAAGACAAAAGACCTTTGGCACGGGGCTTCAGAAAAATGATTAAACAACTGCTGGCTTCTGTCATGGCGCCCCTTCTCTGCCATTGTAGTTCCCTTAGCAACCTGCCATGTGTTCCTTTGTTTTGGTTCTCTTCCTGGTTTAGTCCCTTGTTTCATTTTTTCACACCTTATTGGTTTGAGGTATTTCTTGCTTGTTCTCACTGTCTTGTGTATTTAAACCCTGTGTTTACCCTGTCTCGTTACTGACTTAAATGGCTTTGTAATCCTGGAATGTTTGATGGACTATGTTTTTGGATTTGCCTTCAATATAAGGCAAATACAGAAAAAGCAACCAGGAAACAAAGAATGAATGTAAAACTAAGAGTACTCAGAGTCCTTGAATACTCTGACAGAGAAATAGATAAAAGAATCTGAGCAAATGGAAAATAACTCACCAAGTGCTGCCTGGACGATTAGAGAAAATTGCAAAAGAACTGTCTGGTTTGCGATATATAAGCTCATTGTTATAGCCTGAGATGGATAGAAACAGTCCCAAAAAAGACATGCATATTAAAAATGCTATTTAGTAATCATGGATTATTCTAACAGTAGCATTTTATGACATAATATTGACTTAAAAAAAAAAAGATCACAGTGTCAATCACGATTTGTGTCATAAAAATAATAATATTGGAATTCACCAACCTGTATAAATGTAACCGAGGGCTTTAGGTCGCAGGTCCCCCACTTCATTCCACTTCTTGGTTTTGTCAAGATAGTGGGTTGCAATGAGTGGCAGGACCATAGCCATCAAGTTTTGTTCTCCACAGCCTTTTGGCTCTGTAATGAGTTTATCTAGACCCGCACCACTGATGGCATCATTTATTAGCTTCGCCAATGGTTTTCCTGCATATGCACATGTACACGCACATTAGGTTACCATGGAAACTCTCCCCACTAGGTTCAAATGTATTCCACCCACTCTATCTGTGTCAAAGGTTCACCTATTTCTAGTTTACATTTAAAAAAAAAAAATTGTCATTTATTTATATTTGTCACATTTGGAAAGCAAGTCATGGAGCATGATACAAACACAAGCCAAGTTTACCGAATGACAGAAACACAAAAGATCAAACAAAACACTAACATGGAACAAATCAAGGAAAACTGAAAGCAAAACAGGAAGGAACCGAACACAACCAGACACACGAAAACATATCTCGAACAGGACAAAGAGCTGACAACACAAACAAGCAAACACATAGATACATAGAGCAATGAGCAGTAGCTACATAGAGCATACAGCCAGTATTAGCATGTTGGTTAAGGTACTAGTCTAGTACTGTGAAGGTTGCCAGTTCAAGCCCCACCACTACAAAGTTCCCACTTATATAATTGTAAGTTTGTTTTGGATAAAGGTATTAGCTGAATGCTGTAAATGTAGACCTGAGGATAATAAAGTACAGGGAATGATAGAGGCTGAGGGTGGAGACAGGGAGCACAGACAAACAAAGATGGAAGCCAAGGGAACTGTGATGTTAGTGATGGTGAAACTATGACAATGTTCCAATAGATTCCTTGCATACCATTTTTAACCAGTCTGAGTAATCACGTTTTTAGAAAACATATATGCTACACATTCCCAGGCTTTGGAATGGTTGCGAGACCTTATCATCTTTGACTAACAAACAAACAATATGCAGCATTTTATAGGTATACTCCAGAGGTGGGTAGAGTAGCCGAAAACTGTACTCAAGTAAAAGTAGTGTTACTTTAAAATAATATTTACTCAATTAGAAGTAAAAGTAGTCATTTAAATCATTATTGATGTAAAATTAAGAAAGCATCTGTTAAAAAGACTACTCAAGTAGCAAATTCCTTCATCGAAACTCATATAAACACACGTGTTGCTCGTAGTTCTTTATAGATGTTTCTCTCAAGCATGATTTTTAAATGAAATGTAAAATAACTATATTGTCACGAAACGCTCGCCTCCCGCGAATCACGTGGTTTGGCCCGCCACGTGCAGTGGGAGGATCTTTGTTTATTTGTAACCACGCCTGCCCACCTGCACCGGGTTAGTGTTTTGTCTTTGTGTATATAAACCCACGTCGTGGAGAGCAGTTCTGTCGGTCTTTGATATGTATGTAGATGTTCACCGTTTATGTCATGCGTGAGTGCCACTGTTGTTTTCGTTATATGTTAATAAATGTCTGTCCACGTCAAAGGAGTCTGTGCGTCCTGCCCCTCGCCTTGTGGCACTCGGGCCGTTACATATATATTACTTATTCATAAATAATGCTGTTATTACATGAAAAATATGTACAATCTTGTAAATGTTTAAGAATTTCTCCAATATTTGGCCTGAGGAACATCTCTCTTCAGAGTACAGCATTAGTTTGCCAACTCAGAGGGGCTCCACTTTCCTGGTCCCGTTTTTCCTACTATACATAACGATATATGAGTATAATCGGTTCGAAGTACACAGTTAAAAGCACTTTGGTAGATCACGTCTGTTAACTCATACATGTAGATGTAAATATAATGGCTAAAATTAACCGAAAACATAGTTGGATTCAGCGTGCTAAACAGCTGTTTTTCTTTGCTGTGGGTCTGTCCTACTTAGTTTGGGTGTTGTTTAAGCTACATGAGTTTTTTCATATTGGCTAAATATTGTGCATGTAACACAAGCCACTAGCATCGCATTGGACTTGGTGATCACTTTGTGATTAGTACAGTCTGTGGGAATATTCTGAGCGCTTGTCCAAGGTAGTTAATTGATTAGACATATTTGTCATTATATTTGCACGGCAATTAGGTGACTGATTAGCCAGACCAGCTGGCTAGCTAGCTAGATATGCTACGTTGCATAGCTAAGAGCTCCGTCCGCATGTGGTTAAAATAAATTTAAATATATAAAATCAATAACAAACCTTAATTTTTAGAACCATGCAACCGTTATAATCTCGAAAACATGCCTCAAACTAGGGCATGCATTATTGCTATGAGTTCAGTTCAGATGCTTTATTTTTCTGTTGCTTATAGTTTATCTTCATATCTGGCTAGCCATTTTTTCCTCAGAATATCATTGATATCGGATCACACCTTCATATTAATAATTGGGAGAGAGCACCAATTTCACACACAGATATGTGATCCGTAAAGAAAATAATATATTGCGAGTTACTTTTCATAACTGTAATTTGAGTCCCACGCAGGAAAATGTTCCTATTCGCTGTTCGTCATGTCGTTCAGTTGTCTAACTTACTGAAGTAAACGGCGACATTCAGTGATCATCTTTAGGGATTTCACCAACCCTTACACACTTGACAGGTTGTGGTGAAACTGTAAAAATTATTTTAAAATGTCACCGAAATATAACAGTAAAAGTACTTTTGTATTTTTGATCTTGCAAACGTACTCGAATTAGCGTATAAAGTACCCTCTTTTAAAACAGCTTTTAAAAGTACAATTTGTTAAAAAAAAGGTACTTAAGTAAATGTAACAAAAGTAGATGCAATGCGTTACTGCCCACCTCTGGTATATTCCTACTTTATTCTTCATCCCTGGTATTTTCTGACCAGAGGAGTAACATGTCCAAAGTGCCTTGGGTTCAGGTGGGCTTTTGAGCATGTCGGTGGTTTACCTGTAACAGCTATGTATGTGTGAGCGTCTGTGCCTGGCATTCGATTCTTCAGTAAGGGCCTCTTAATTTCTGATCTCTGCACTCCTCCTGATAAAGACACATTTGAGAACAACACATGTTGATTCCCTGCAACCTGGTGCTATAGTGTGAGCAAACCAAACCAAACTGTAGGGCAGAAGATTTACACCACGAGAGGCACTGTTAAGGAATCTGCACTGGCCTCAGCTCCTGTTGTCACTTACCAAATTTTGCAGGATGTAGAATTACAGATATCTCTCCAGTAAATGTCAGCACTCCCTGGGTCTGTTCCAGACACAAACAAACAGGTAAATAAAAAGTAAATACCATTTCCACACAGTCATTCTAAGATCCCTCTCTCCGCCATCCACCTCCCTATACAGAGAGATTCAAATATATATATATATATATATATATATATATATATATATATATATATATATATATATATATATTACACACATACTTTTATATATATATATATATATATATATTACACACATACTTTATATATATATATATATATATATATATATATATAACACACATACTTTTAAGTCAACTTGCATATGTAAAGATGTTCTTTTAACAATCATTTAAAAAAATGTTTATTATTTTTAATGGCACAACGTTTAGCTCCTGTATTTAAAAAATGTCTGTTTACATTACAAATTGACGTTTTTTTTTAAGATGACTTGCCTTTTTGAACCACTACAGGAATCTTACTTTTAAATGTAATATTGCACAATTTTGAGAAATTACATCAAGGAAGTCAAGTGAACAAGACAAAGATAGCACCCGTATCTAAGGAGAGATGTGTATTGGAGATCAGCCATTTGACAGGAGCAAAATATATGGACATTTGTAAGACTTTAATCATCTGTTCAATTTTCTATCAAAAATACATACTTTGGCTATCTGAATTAATTGATTTAAGAAAGTTGGTTAATTAGTGAGATAAAAGTGTAACTAAATATAAGTAAAAATGTAATTAAATATCTCACCACCACTTTTAATTTTTTCAGGATACCATCGCTTAGTCCTGTTGATGTGAGGGCCTTCACTTCGATGTCGAATTCCCCCACAACTAAGGGGATGATCACAAAGGAAACAGCACGGGACGATTTGCGATCCATTTTCACACTCTCCCGATACTTCTGCTTATGGCTGGCCATGCTGCATATGGTTGCAGTTTCCTTTAGCTCCACATAAACCTGTGTTGGGTGAAATAGATCAGGGCTTTGGTATCTAGCACTGGGTCACAAGGTTAGGCAACTCGGTCTCTGGTTTGTGGTGGGGCACTATGTTTGACAGCACAGGGGAATAATCTGAGAAATATGTAACATTTATGAAGTAACTTTTTGAGGACAGAAACCTTTTTAAGTTGATTTTCACTTAAGTTGTGGAGAACTGCCTTGATTTCTATTTGTTCATTGACTACAGCAGAGTAAGGTAACTTTAGATCAATGAAGAACTTCTTTGTAACGCTAATTTCATATGGGTCTGCCACACATATACCTAGGGAAATACAAAAAACAACCTTTGTAAAAATCCAAAATTTCCACATTTTCATTTCCTATTGTAATTTATAAGGCTATGACACTGATAATATTTTTTAAAATTAAAAAATAAATGTAATGAAAATGTACATGTATTTATTCTTGATAAATTTGTTGCAGAACCTGGGATCTTTTTAAAGAGTTTTTACTGTCTTGTTTTTAAACAAAACAAGTATAATGTATACCAAGTAATTACATCTTCAAAATATTTCTTTAGATTATGGATATATGGTGCTTGAATGTTTAGCTTTGCTATTTAGGCAATACAGTGAATTTATATTCTTTATTCACATTTATATGTAATAATCTGTTCAATGCACCATAAAACATAACAATATACAATTAAAACCAAAGAAAACAATGCACACCCCTCACCATAATCATCTGACATGCTGATGGAAGTGATCACCCATGTGGTGATGGACTCTGGAACATGACGAGAGATGATTTCAGACGTGACACTGGAAGAAGACAATAATCTTATTTTAAATCCATTTTACAGCTGTTGGATCTCATTGTGTCCCATACTCAAATATCGGAATACTGCGTGAGTGAGAATCACTAAGCAGGGTTTATAAGGCTACTGATTTAATGAATGCACCCCTTTACATCTCTGCTGGACGTGAGTACTTGTTTGTAAAGGGGAAGAGTGGAGACATTAACAAAGCTGGATGAGTTGGAGAAGTGGACTGCAGACATACAGAAAACTGGGAATTTTATTACACTGGGCACAATCAGTATTCCTCAAGCAGTAATACAAAAGAACTGAAGTAGCACAACTATTGGGAAAAGATCTGCAGACAGCACCAAACAAAATAACAGAAAAGACAGAAAGAAAGCTTCACCCTATTCTGGATTTTTAACAGGGGAATATAATGGAAATTTCACTTTTCCAGTGCTTGTGCACATATATTTAAATATCTGGAGTGCCTACCAACCCATAAACTGAAAGAAGACAACCCAGTCAGTTTCCTATAATAGTAAAATATCAGATTTAATTTTCTAGAAAGGTATTGGTTACTTGCTGCAAGATTTGTGATAGCATTAATGCTAGTAGTTTGTTAGTTAGATGTCTGTGAGATCAGTTTCATCCTAGCAACACGTGAATCATTTGAGAGTAAAAGTTAGAGTTATAGCTGTGTGTACTTTATGTCCCTCTGAAATTTGTCAAGCAGGCACACTATGTACTGTGTAGGTATGTTGGGGCATAAGTAGATGCTAGGATGAGCAAAGACCTTGTGCACATGACACCTCCACCCATCCAGTCTTCCAAACATATGCCTGAAATTTACTGAATAACAAGACGTTCTTGTCATCAGCCTCTTTCCTGATTCATTCCTAGTGGTATAAGGTTCTACTGACCATTTCTGATTGTTTCTGCAGATAGGAATCTGTACAACATCCAACATCCAGCTCTCAGGGAAGAATGAACGTGATGATTCATGCTCGTATTCATCGGGATCAAGATCAAATTCCTCACCTTAAAAAAGATTTTTTTTTTTTAATAAACTAGCTATATATTTTTAGATTTTCATTTTTATGTACCATGTATTATATTGTATTTTGTATTTATATTGTATATGCATTAATATATTAATACCTCTGAAAAGATCAAATTGAAACCTGCAAGTGGAAATGCAAGTGCTCTCCTTTTAAAAGCCCAAATATCCTGCATTTTTCTTATTTATTTAATATCATTTATTTAATATTTTTCCTTGATGTCCAATTACAGTGTTTGCTTGGCTTTGTGTTCCAAAAATATTCATAATTAATTTTCACACAATTTTCCCATCTCCCTTTATCCCTTAGAATTCAACACACTGTTTCTGTTACTGTGACTTTAAGACAGATATAAGATAAATGAGTTCTGTTCTCATTGGCTGCCCTGTATTGTGCCTCTTTCAAAAAGCACAGAGCTGTAACACATCCAAAAACTGCAATGCAAGTTTTTAGGTGGAGCTAAATTGCTGTAGGCTGACTAGGCAGAAGTATGTAAATTATTTTGCTCTCATGACATCAAAATAAGCTGTGATTTCAGATTGGCTGTTTCTGCAGTTTAGATTCCATATATGGTTGGTATGGACTGGTTCCTTTAAACAGGTTTTGAAACTTCTTATATTTTTTTATATTATATTATATTTTATACGTTATTTTTACAATTCTTTAAATCTTTAATTATATTTTTAAACTTACTTTAAAATATTTACATGCTACTTTAAAAGTCTTTATTTTAAATAAGCAAGGTAAATTCAGTTTTCTATGATAGCGGCCCTTTAACTAATGACAGTGAAAGTTTTACTGATGTAAATGTTGCAGTGGGTCTTTCTTACTCCTGGCAAGGTGCAGCTCCTCTTGCACCACCTCTGCTTTGAGTTTAGCCAGATTCTGGCAGCAGTGCAGGAAGGCTGCATGGCATTCCACTCCATCCTCCACATACTCCGCCCTCTGCTCACAGGTGTAGCCCAGAAGGTTCTCCACCATCCCATCCATACAACATTGCTTCAGTGTCTCATTATAAGAATGCACTGTGTGCGTAGTCATCACCAAGTAAATGTTCACGTACAAGATGAGAGAGATGAGGTGAGGTTTAGTCCATAAAACTGGTCATGGCCATTTTTATGTGGCAACTAAATACTGATCAGTGATATGTTATGCCAGGGTTTCTTACACTCTTACATTTTGGTGGGACACTGTATATGTGTATCACTGGTCAATATATTATCAACATTAATCAGGCATTTTGGAGCAAGAGGAACACTATGCAATACTGTAGCTGGTATCAAAGCATGGATAATCCCCATGTAAGAGCATTTCCACAGTTATCAGCTGTACTGACCCAGTGTTCTTCTGAGCTGTGTTACAGTGACATCACGGCGTCGTCTTGTTAGTTCAGAAGGGCAAGAGAAATCTTTGCAAAGACAAACAGACAAAAAGAACAGAAAAATGGAATTGGTTTCACAAGTAATTCATTTGTTTCTTCTACAGACCACTGATAATTCGTTACTGCTGCATTTGCTGCAGTTCTCGTGCTTTTAGCTATAAATGGTGGGAAGGCGGGTAAACAACTTTACGAGGTGACACTTGGACTCCGCCCTTCAGCCACTTGCATCATAGGTTTGTTAGCTCCAGAGTAGAGCAAGACTATGGAGCCAGAATGGCACCAATTTTTCTGGCCAAGCACCCTGTGATTTTGCGGTGGTACAGCACAGCACTGGCACCATGCCAGTGGAAAAGTGTTAACATACTGACACAGCAGTAATAAGGAAAGAAACCTCACTGAGTCATCTGAACCTCACAGATTGCTGAGTCATCCCTGCTCCATAGGCACATAGAGGGACCTGCCAAGACAGCTTCATGGATTTACTCACCCCATATCTTCTAATTTACTCATCCTAATATCTCTTAATTTACTTACCCCCATTATATTTATTATCTTCAAATCACCCCAAGGGGGAAAGTTAAGCATTTAACTTGCTATGGCAATTTTGAGTTGTCAATCCTGGGATGGACCTTACAACATGGTGATCTACACTACCTTTAGATATAATGAGGCAAAGCCTGACACATCTCATTAATCTGGGATAATACCTAATAGCATTCCCTTTCCAGTAAATCTACATGAACATCAGCAAATGAGCAGACAATATATTTCTGCTCCTGTGCTTTTTTAAAAACAAATCTTTAGTGCTGTTGGACTGAAAAGACCCTTTACCATACCTGTTCTGTCATTTGTGCTTCCTGCCGTGCCTGAGGTGAACAGCAGACCTGCATCATAGAAAACCCCCATACTGTCTTTACCACTCCCAGCTGTGCAGCCTATGTCATGCTTCTCAATGACATCCCAGATCTATTGGTGAAATTCAAGAAAGAATTTCAACATCACATGAACTTTCTCATTCTAGGAGTCTCACTCAGAATATGAAATTATGCACCAACAGTGATGATTTCTATAGCTTGCTTGTAATTACTGACCTTGGCCTGTGTTAGTCTGTTCTTGTTGTTGAGGAGATAGATGCCTTTATCCACAGCTACCAGGCTCACATTAGCCCCAGAATTCCCTGTGATTTTTAGCCTCATCTCATAATTCGGCTCATATGCGTCAGTTCCCTCCTTTTCAACTTTAAGCTTTGTGTGACAGAAGAACAGCGGAGTTACCCAAGGCTTACATCTCCTTTTGAATTTGTTTAATTCACTCTAAACATGTCAACTCTGTCACCTTGATAAAAACAGCTAATAAAATGTAGACCAGTATCAGTGTCTATCTCAGGCCATAATTGTAATTTGTTGTGTTAAGGACTTATATTTCACAATACCTTCTACTGAATCCAACTGTGACATAATGTGTTTAATACATTTTATCTGCCTGTAAACCTCACAAGTATTTAAATCTTCCATTATGTTACGCGAACCATGTTTGAAGACTATGAGGTCTGAAACTATGCAAGAACAATGATGAACTCGACCCTTCTATTTTGAAACAATGACATGATATGTATGAGATGGGAGTGTGCTTAGGCTCAGGCCCTCCCCCTTTAGATCTGCTTGTTAAACCCAAGAATAAAGAGTGTTGGGATTTTTTAGAAAGAATTAGAAAAATAATAACTGAAACTAGAGTTTAGGGAAAAAAAGAACAAACTGCCAGCACAGCCCAACCACTGCCCACATGGACTGCTGGTTCCGACCTGATCAAACCAGTTGTACCATAAGGCACAACTATTCTTTTATATTTTTCTTGATGCTGGTTGGGTAACTGTAATTCTTGCGTGTTAAAATTAGATAAGGGAATTCCATTATACCTCCATTCTGCTGAGTAATAAGTTCCCATTAATTCCCTCTCATCCCTGTTTTATTAATAAGCAAAAAAAAAAGATTAATTATGTTTAATTATCTAACTTGGTCCACTATGAGTCTCGATTTGTTCATTTTTGTTTTTTTTTTCTTTCTGTTCAATATCCACATATCCCTAAATCATCCTATCCTTTAATACTTTATTTACTATATTATTGCTGTTTAATCAATAAAAATTCCATTAATTGTAAAGTTGTGTGGGTCTGTGGGTGGCATTTCTAATTTTTGGTAGTTGATCAATAACAACTATTTACAAGTTGCAGCTTTTAGGACTTTTAGGACATTTTTATGAAATAAAAAACGATGCTATATGATCTCGCTCATGCTAAGTTACAAAACAATTGCACTCTGGCTAACAGGACATGAAAGTAAATGTCAAAAGTTCAATGTGTGCTGTGCCCACTGGCTGAATCAAATCACCTGTGCTATCTTTATGCGTATTAGTGTAAAAATATTCGGTTTGTTTTATTAATGTTTTTATTTATTTTTCAAATTCTAAATGATGGGCGGTGCTATGGCTGTCTTAGGAAGAGCTACAGCACCCCACACTGGTGCTGCCATGGTTGAGATGAATTAAAATCTAATCAAGATTTCCTGAATCAATTTCAACATAATTTTAATTTGCCAGTTTATTAGGGTAATACCAATACATCATAATTATATTGTATTATTTAAATCAATTGCCTTGTTGTAGGATGTATGATATATGATCTGTGTTATGTATGTGGTTGTGTTATTGGAGATGAACCCTGTACATATAGTATGACATGGCTTTTACAATGAAAACTATATGGAAGTCTCACAAAATAAATCTAAATGCATTTGAATGACATTTTCTGACTTGTTGATTTAATGGGGAAAAACAGACTAGTAATTGACCTACTGTTCCCATGCAAGTGTCCTTCACGTCAACCCAGACTGAGTCGGACACCACATCAGAGGATCCCACATGGTAATACGCCACCACCCGAAATGAGGGGACCATGTCCTTGGTGATGTCGATCGGCACAGCAAGTACGACATTCCCTTTCCTCTCTTCACTCAAGGCGCGAACAATCTGCCCTTTACTTAAGATCTAGTTTATCAAGGGTGGAAACATGGCGCAATATAATCCTCACCAGCAAAAGCACATCACTGGGCGATGTTAATCATGATCAAATGCTCCTGGACTGAATGTCTGAGTACATGTGTGCATTACTGTGCAAGTTACTCACCAAGCACGTGATGATTTGGTTTACGCTAGAACTGGTGCCGAAATGCAGCTTCATAGTGAAAACATCCCCAACCTTCAGCTCGCCGTTAGGTATGTCTATATGTAGGTAGTTTGTGGAGGTGGAAGTGTAAGCTTGGGCCGTCATTTTTTTTACTGCTTGCCTTTCTTTTGTGAGTCTGTCAGCTTCTGTTTGCACCTGGTAGAACAAATTGACCATTACATTTACCTCAAGGCTTCAAGGCTGTAAGGAAGAGCCTTGTTATATCAAATGTTAAATCAAAATAACCCTTTGACTGGCAATGTATATTATATGCATGTGTTCAAGCTTCTTATTCTTTACCATCTAATTACAAAAGGTTCCACAAAGTCGGAATATTACTAAGAGTCGGAATATTACTAAGAAACAATGTAAGGCAGGAATCAATAAGATTTTCATAGAAACAAAAATGCCATGCTATATATAAATGGGTCAAATAGTGTTTTCACAAGAAAATATGCATTCTGTACTTTAGCAGGTCTTACTATATGTCTGAAATAATAGGACAGGTATTAGTAGTATATTAAGGGTTCTGAAAGAAATCTTATATTATGCCCTGTAATTCTTGCATTGCAGTATAGTTTTAAAAAATAATGTTTTAAAAGTGAAATTTGTAGATGCTTGTCAACAAAGCCTAGATTTTCCTTTATGAGGATGAAAGTGTAACATACACATGTGTCATATAGTCATAAACCTGCATATCTCATAACGAAAAATCAAGTTCAGGGTCTGTCCTATTTGCAAGCTTCTGGCTTTTAGTGTTTGTTAAGTGTCTTGTTAGCATGTCACAGTCCAACTAAGAAATTCCAAGTAATAGTTTATAAAATGAATCTTACAGTAATGTCTAGACTTCTGCTGCCTTTCTCTGTGTTGATGATGAACTGGGTCATTCCATTCTGACCTGTTTTGGCTTTCATATTGCTTGGGGTTATTGACATATCAACACCTTGTGCTGGGGTCTCATCAGGGTTTGTTACATAGACCTGTTGGACAATGAGGGTCAAAGGGTGTAAAAACTGAATAAAAAAAACAACAACAAAAAACCCAGAAATAATTATAATTTTGTTAATAATTAATGTTGAATTTGACTTATTTAATAATTAATCTCATTATAGTCTCATGAATAAATTATTATCTAGTATTCTAGTATTTCTATAATACATATTTGTAGTACACCATATTTGCTTTTAAGGTCCCAGGGAAAATAAAATTATTAAAAATGTTTAAATGTCATTAAAATATTTGACATTCTGCTAATTCTGCTAAAAAAGCTTAAATATGATATAGCAGTGATATAGAGTTATTCTGGCCATAATCGTAATATGTGAGGATATATGATTGACATATATGAGGATGTTTGATTGACAGCCTGCTATCACTGACCACTACTCATGTTGGTTCATATAATGGCACAAACAGGGAGAATCCTGAGCATAAAACCATATAGGTACAAACCTACCAATGAGGATTTTGCCAATAATTCTAAAGTTGCCTCACCAGATAGGCCTTGTTCACGAGTGCTGGTGGAAGGGAAGTTTTGTATGTTTTTTTTATCACAATGAAGACGAAACTATAGGCACAACCATCCCCATGGGGGGAAAAATCCTTCATGGACTTCACTTTGAAATAGCCTAGCATTGACTACTGTGTCTTATTTCCCTGTGTCTTATGCCAGTGTAACCTAATGTAAAGTCCATTTTCATATTTTTAGAATTAAATCATGATTCTACAAGATAAGGAAATAAATAATTCCTAAGAAATAATACCTCACATAATCCAACATTTCAATTATGCATTTTACACTGGAGAAATTCTGAGAAAAAAAAACTGTTAATTTGCAGAGAAATAGCTTTCAGCGGGAAAATTTGGTATATTTACATTTTCTGCCCAAAGAAGATTATTAACCTAATTAGAAAGAAAACACAGACTTTGGTTCCCTGGGGCTTTAAGGTGCATATGACAACTTTGAGAATTTGAGACTGATCATTGCACTCATGTAATTAATCAATACTGGTGTGTGACTGATTATTGCAATCATGTAATTAATCAATACTGGTGTGTGACTGATTATTGCACTCATGTAATTAATCAATACTGGTGAGAGATTAATATGTCATTGCTATACCATTAAGTGAAAAGGCAATCCAGGTTTGAAGAATTTGGGAGTTCTGGTAAAGTGGATAATATAGGGGGATTCAACTATGTGAATACCCCTCCTCTCTGCTTCCACCATTTCACTTCCTGAAACACAAAATTAATTTTGTAAGTTGTTTGGAAACTCTGAAGTCAAATTTACTTTCTAATATTTTAAACTTTTTGTATTTTAGTGATTAGTGATGGTATGTCAATGATGTATTTACAAAACAAATTACCACAGAGCAGTGGTATCTCCAGTGGAACCCCAGTAGAAGGAGCATCCCAGTAGAAGGAGAACCCCAGTAATAGGAGAACCCCAGTAGAAAGTGACTGATGCACTGCACTTGACTTACCAGTATCAGTGAGTACACTAACAGATATATAGAGTGTTTTCCCAATAAGTCCTCTGATATTTGGAAAAGTCTCGAGGATTTGACCTTGGGTAACCTTTGCTGTCCCTTGCCCATTATGAATCTAAGGTTCAGACAGAGTTCAGGCAATAAGTATAACAGGAGCTGTATGCACACGCACTGTTCTACAGACATTTTATCTGGTCTGGAGTTACTTTACATTTCAGATATGCTCATATGAAAGTGTGTGAAACAGTATATCCCTTGGCTTACATTAACTCTTGTAAGGGAGCTTTGAATGTTTATCTTTTTGCCTTCACTGAAAATGCCAAACACCACAAAAGCACTGCCTTCGACGTCTTTGCCAAACAAATACCTTAAAAGAATTAAAAGGAAACAGCAGCAGCACAAGAAAAGAATAAAGTTTATGACCAGCCATAAGAAACAATCAGATATTTCACCTGGTTTCATTTATGGTTTAACGACCATGCCCTTTATAAGCTGACACAAGTGTGTTTATAGCATGCAAATCAGGTATACACAGGTATAGACCATTCATTAGCAAGTCAAATGTGATAGTAGTTTTATAAGGAAAAAACCTTGCTAGGAGTGAGACTCCAAAAGGGAGCCCATCTGAAAAATGAATCATAATAAATGAATAGTACAGTGTGTGGTATGGGATGTGACGGACGGACTGATGGACAGATGGAAACTTTGTGGATCCCACTGGAGACGGCATTGCTGATTTACTGTGAGTTTCTTAAAGTGACTGAAATAGTGAAACATACGTGTGTGTCAGTTCTTACTTGGCGTTAATCCTGACAGAGAACTCGTCATCATCAATGTAGAAGAAGGAACTGTCTTCAGGTGTCAGCTGCACTTCAAAACTGGGAAGTACTAGCAAAAGGGGTTAAAATATTCATTAAATATATGCAAAAGGGAATATATTGATAAATCTGTACAAAGTAGAATATTAGTACAATGAACACAAACCTAATTAGATTATAGAATGTATGGAAAACATTGCAATTTTATTGCAGTCACATATAACAGCACATTTAAATGTATTTTAATTTTTCCTCCATTACATTTAGTTGCTCAATTTATAGCAACTGGAATGAGGACAAAACAGAAACACTCAATACATTATGAATTACTATGACTGTATGAAAAGTGCTCTGTGAATAGCAGTAATCTCACCCAGTTAAAATAAAACAATACTGATACAGACTCCAAGTTAACCTCTCCTTTTTGTTTGTTTTAACATTAAAGCTAAAATGTCTTACCATACTCTTTAACTTCAAACTCTGCTGTAAAATTCTTTCTTGGGTTATTCTTAAAGCTTGCTGCAATTTTCCAAATGCCAAACCTTTGTAAACACAAGAACAAATGCAATATCAGTTAATATGGTAATAATTGTCACGGTATGGCCCCTCCACCCCATGCGTGTTTGTGTGTGTGTGTATTTGTTTATGTGTGTGTGTGTGTGTGTGTGTATATGTATGCTCGTCCATGTGGCCACACCCCCCATGTGTCACACCTGTTTGTAATTATGGTCCTCATTTACGTGTGTTTAAGACCCCCTATTGTTCTGTTGTCTGGTGTCGGTGTTTAACATTACGTTAGCTTATGTGCTACATCTTTGTGTTCCGTATGAATAAACGTATGTTTCTGTTATACGCGACTCGTCCCCGCATCCTGCTTAGTACATGCAATATCAGATACATATGATAATAATAAGTACATTCAATATCAGATACATATGGTAATAATAAGTACATTCAATATCAGATACATATGGTAATAATAAGTACATTCAATATCAGATACATATGGTAATAATAAGTACATTCAATATCAGATACATATGGTAATAATAAGTTCATTCATGACCCAGTAAATATTGAATTGAAGCAGCTGCCGTGACTCCACAGGGATCCATCATTAAAATCTTTGTCCTCTTTTTCCTCATTGCTCACGTGATCATTTTCAAAGTCTACAGCTGGCCTCCACTGCACATTAACATGAGTATTCGCTCAAAGCTTAAATCATTAAATTAAAAAAAGCAAGGAAAGTGCCTCCTTTACCCTCAAATATGTAATTTATTACAAAATATAACTTGGTAGTTGTATTTAGCAAACAAGTTATTTGTCCTGTAGGCTAATTTGGTTTCAATAAAAAAAACAAAACAAAAACAAAACCTAGAACAGAACACAAAAAAGTAATATTTCATCAGTAAGAAAAATGTATTATTTCTTTATGTCAGTCTATGTCTGAGATCTTCTGGAGAGCTACATTCCTGATTCAGTCAGTTAAAGAGCTAAGAATACACTAATAATCGGAATTGGGTATGTTAGGTCAGGAGATCCCTAGTCCATGTCGTCATGTTTGCTTCGTGTCGTCATGGACATGGAGCTATGTAGGACAGCAGTCAATGGGAAGTAGCTTCCCAACAGAACTGACCTGCTGGGATTTCCCAGTTTGTGCTCTTCCACTTTTGTGCCTGGATGATACTGCTTTCTGCTAATGATGAATCCATCTGGAGTCTACAAACATAGGGGGATATTATACATTTTGGAATACTTTTAGTTTTTATTTTTTACTTTTATTTACACTTAAATAATTTTCAATTCAAATATTAATCAACATTAATTGTAATATGTGCTTTATTTTGTAAAAATCAATTAAACCTGGTATGGCATTGTTTGATGTCCTCTATTTAAAATAAAGTGGTCACTAAAGTGTTGCTTCCATTTAATAGGCAATATTTAAATTTAAATGTATGCTAAGGTGACAAAAAGGTTTATCTCCATGAATTGATTTCAGTATTGGATATATGCTACATTCTAAAGATAAAAATAATAGTATAAAGCATTATTGTAATTATTATAACACTGACAGTAGAGAAGACGCGAAAGACATTTACTTCTCCAACAGTGTCACCTTTAACAAAGCGCGCACATAGCAAACAAAGAATATGCTCTTCAATGTCTTCGCTACCACTGCTGCTACAATAGTGTCAGAAGTGGGACTGCTCTTACTGGATCGACTGATGCCTTGAAGAACTTGAGAGCAGAAGGCAAAGAAGCAGTATGGAGGAAGGGGTTACTGAGCATTACGCCTGGAGGAAGGGATTCCCAGTCGTTATGCTTGGAGGAGCATTACGCCGAGCATTACGCCTTCTCCCGGTGTGACAGGGATGAGGGCAACACATAACCACCTACCACACCACAACTGCGAGGTCATGTGGGAGCTGTACAGCTGCAAGTAGCTGTCAGTGCAACCCACCTGTGCCTGGCACTGGAGGGGAAAGCACAGTGGGTTCCCATGGACCTGCCACTGGAGCAGCAAGACAACCTCGCGGCATTTCAGGCAGGCGGCATCGTTGCTATCTGCTGAAACGCTGCTGTCAGGGAGGAGGCTACAGGGAGAGTGGGTGAACATGCTTGCGGGGGAAAATTATGATGCTTTTGGGAAACAAGGCCCAGACGGATCCTGATGTCTTAAAAAAGTGTTAACTTGGACAAACTCTGTAACAGCCCAGGCTGAATGACAATTAATGACAATTAAGGTCTCCCAGGCACTACTAATAATTTTTTGTCTTTAGTAAAGCATCATGGTATAGAGTTCATTCAAGGCATTTTGACATACCATGAGATATGCCATCTGTTTATCAGGAGCTATAGTAAGATTTAAGTCTTAAGAAGTCTGAACACTAAGGACTGGAGGAGTTTGGAAATTATTATTGGCTGATCATACAGAAATTATATAGAGGATATATTAACGACTAAGCAACAGCTAACTACTTAGTTGTAGCAATTTTAAAATACTAGTAAAGGATTTCTGGGGGAAAAAAATTATATAAAATCATATGTCTTAGGTGGTGGTGGTAGCTCAGTGGCTAAGGTGCTTGACTAGTAATCATAAGGTTGATTACCACTACTGCTATGTTTCCTCTGAGCAAGGCCCTTAATGCTCAAATTGTGTTCTCATTGGAAGTTGCACTGGATATATATATATATATATATATATATATATATATATATATATATATATATATATATATATATATATATATACACACACACACACACACACACACACATACACATCTCCCCACACTCTGTCATCACCATGGCAAACAGCAATGACCAGAATTCCGTTTCATTTCATGACTGCTTCATGAAAACATGGCTGTTATCTCTCTAAATAAGAGTGCAGTTTAAATATATTCTTAGTGTACTATGCTTTCATCCAAGTTTGTATAATAAAATACATTCACATTTTTTCTGCTTGCCTTTTTTTTTAATATTTTTGTACATACATAGAATATATATTTATCTGTATATATATATTTTTTTTCTCTATGCACCCCTGGTTCTCTTCCTCAGTTTGGACAGAGCACTCTCCACCATTTCACTGCGTGTTGTACTGTGTATGACTATGTATGTGACAAATAAACCAAACTTGAAACTTGAAACTTGAAACTTGAATAAAAATTATTGTAATAAATTGAAATACATTTCAAAACATGCTGAATAAATAACCCAGTTTGTAACAGAAATAAGTTCTATTCTCACATGTTGCAGCCAGAACCTCTGTAAAATTTCTTTATTTCCAATTTAATATACTGCTTAAATTTATTGTTTGGATGGAAACATGGCTGTAGTTATCACTATTAACTTGGATTATATTTTTATGTTGTTACGGCTCATTATTTATAGTGTTAGTTACATAAGTCAGTGCTTTTAGCTGAATAAAGTAAGTTGTATATTCATAGGAATCTGTTTCAACACTTACCACAATTTCCACCTGGACAGGTTGTTTTACAGGCATTACTTCAGCATTCAAGGCAAATATTCTGTATTTTACTTGATAATTCACAAAGAAAAGATTTGTCAATGATACTGCATTGCATAATGTTCCTCTAAGGACAAATGAGGAACAAAACTATAGCATTTCATAAGGTGATAATATCAATGTCTCACCAGTGCTATCTAGAGTATATATTGTCTTGTCTGTTTGTAGAAATATGTATCCTGACTGAAAGGAGACCATGATCATTTTCTCCACAGACCTCTCAGGAAAAGTTGCTTTCAGATAAACAAACTGTTTTTCTGCAGAGTCTGAATTAAAATTGGCTTCTTCATAGGGAATCTGCAATATAAAATGTAACATCCATCACATTTTCAAAACCATTACTGAAAGGATGCATCCACTGTCAAATGTTACAGTTTATTATATTATAATTATATTCTGAGTAAAGTGACAAATGAAATTAAAAAATAATACCCAATCTAAACTCCACCAATCTTTGTGTTCAGTATTGAAATCATTGAAACACAGTATTTTAGAACCTGAAAAAAGGCAGTCAAAATAGCCAAAGAATAGCCCATATCAAAAAACTAAATGCCTGTATGGGCTTTCTACAAAACAAAACAAACCAGTCAACCAAAAACCATCAGCACACTGTTTTCCAAAGTAAACTTGACCAAAGTAAGCAGCTCATGTTATTGTTGTTTGTGGTATTTCATAAGTGAGGGTTCTGCTCCTCTGCTGCTTCTAACATGTAAGTAAATTTACATTTTAAATGTAAAGTTATTTCAAATGTAAGTGGTTCCATTAAAATGTGCTTGTATACAAACAGGGATGATCGTAATGTTAAGCTAAGCCTGTCTCACTAGATAGTGATGCTGAGCAGAGATGGCTTATATGCATCCCTTCCTGCACACAAGGAAAAGCTGATGGAGTGTTCTTATACATGTTCTTATGCATTTAATTCTCTGTAATTCTCAATAATGAGAAGAATGTAAATTCTTGTGATTGAGAAAGCAGTTGCTTTTTGACATTTTTGCCAGTTGTTCTGTGGCATAAACAGCAGTGAAATAAACCAAATGCCAAGAATGGAGCATTGGTGTGCTTGATGAAAGTAAACAGGTGTGTAATGGCTAGGCTGTTTGAATATCAGGGGCCATGATATTTACAATTTACATTCACACAAAATATGCATTTATTTTAGGCTCATTGTAGTAGGCTCACTGTAGGCTGGACCGTCATTTAGCATGAATTAATTGCCGTATTATGAACTACCCTTGCATATCACAGTGTTTACACAAAACCCATTTAAGAAAGAAAATATTGATTAAATTAAATTAAAATCATATCGTTTACATTTAACAAACAGTAGATATGGTTTTAGTGTGATGTGTGCCAAGGAATGTTTATTTAACCATCTCTACTGCTTTAACTGCAACACGTTGATCAGCTACAGTTTTGTGCTTTTTTGGCTCTACAGTTTAATAATATCCTTTGGTAAAAGCATAATGACCTCACAATTTGTCACAGTACTACTGTTAATGAAACCAGTGACAGGTCATGGAATACTCACTGATGAGAAGAATATTTCAGATGGAATACTACATAATTATATCCATGAATATACACATAAATATATCCAATATATCGGTCTCACCTCTATATCCACCAGACTTTGAAATTTGTTTGCAGAATTTAGTGTCACTTTGTCTTTGAAGAGATCCTTTTGTCTGTTGGGGAAGTTAGTCACTGTGATTTGGACAGGCAGTGGGTTTTGACCTCGGTAATCTTGTACCTGCACAAACACCCGCTCTCGCGTGCCCACCCTCAGGATCTGGGGAGCTGACATGATGTACCTGAAAGAGCAAAGACAAAATTTGGTAATTTTATTCCATATCCAAACACTGCCTTATACATCTCCAAAAACACTTCAAAAGTCTCAAGTTACAAGCTGATATTTGACTGTTTTGCAAGTATGTGTTGCTTCAGAAACTCATTTAGTTCACAGATCTTAAAATGGGTAGCTTAAATCATCATCAGCTTTATCATGTGTTCAGACACACTGGTAAAAAGTCAGAAACATCTACTTGAGGTGACAATGACTTTGTAGACAACGAAGCAGATAAGCTGACCTTTAACCCTTCAAGGACAATAATATTCAGCTGAACAAATCCCTTTGTTTATCTTGAAATTTAAAAAAGCCTTATTTGTCAGGCATGTATAAAATGTATTTTGCCTCCTGTGTGAAGCATGTTCTTCACTGTTGTTGCTGTTTGAATCTTGCTCACACTGCAAAAATGGCTTAAGATAAAGTCATTGGATGAGCAAATGAAAACTTCATAAGGTGCAGCAAAACGCACCCAACATAACTCATATATTTTTTTCATTTCAGTAGAAAAAATAAAGAAACAATTAAACTAACTAACTAATTAACTAACTAGCTAAATAAATAATTAAAAGTGTCATGGAACGCTCGCCTCCCGCGAGTCATGTGGCTGTTTCATAGCCACACCTGCACACACCTGTATTGTGTTAGTCTTCTGTGTATTTAAACTCTTGTCTTTGTGTGTAGTGTTGTCGGTTATTGCTGATGTAATGTATTAAATGTTCATGTTAAATGTTCTTCTTATCGTTGTTAAATGTAACCGTGTTAACCATGTTGTATTCTGTGTTTGTGAGTGTCGTTGTCTTTATGTTTTCATTAAATGTCGAGGAAGTCTGTGCGTCCTGCTCCACGCCCTTCAGCACTTGGGCTACCACGTTATAAAAAGAAATACTTAGAGCGGCAGGGGTCCAAAGAGAATAAAGTGACTCCGGGTCCAAATCAATAGGATTTGTTAAAATTATGCCATACTGCTCTTTAACCAGTGATTCAGCAATATAGAACACACACCAATTCTGAATGAGGTCATTCTTTCTAATTTCCGGTTAATATTACTGCTATAAAAACACTTTGTAAACAACACTTCTAAAAGCTGAAGAGTACCACGGCATATGGAGCATAGGAAAAGGTCTTTATTTATTGATATGTTTTTTTATTTTATGTTGTTAGTAACATTTTTGTTATTCCATCATTATAACATCCAATGAAATTTTCTGGTCTCAGCTGAATATGTTTTTCATAAAGCCAGACATTTAACTTTAAAAAGTAAATGAATGTTTATAAATGAGTTATGGCATAATGAAAGTTGTGTATACTTACAGCGGGTCACATAGTGTAAGCAGTGGGAAGGAGAGAAGTGTAGCTGTTAGCCACAGCAGGTCCACATGCATCCTGTCTGTCCAATCCAGCCTGTGTATGCACAAGTGCCTGAAACAGGGCAAAACCAAAACTTTTTATACAACACACACACACACACACACACACACACACACACACACACACACACACACACACACACACACACACACACACACACACACACACCTCTTCTCTGGGTTCAACCACAGAGCACCAGATTTAACAAGAAGGAGATAGGACACCTTCCACCTTGACACGCAAACACAAGCTTGTTTATTTGAGTGTATACAGTATACCTCCCCCCACCCCCTGGTTTGATTAGATTCCAATTTTTGATTCCAATTTAGATTTTTTTCTGAGCTCTTGCCAACTCAACTCTTCCAACATTTAATCCGACTCTCTTGCAGTTATAATCCTTATGTGATAACATACTTCACTTCTGTGATACATCACTAGGATAAATGTGACTGCACTGCCCTTAGGAACATGAAGGGTTAAGCCAACATTCCCGTAAATAACTCGGCGTACGGGCATTTCTTGCATAAATTCAACCTTTGGTCATTTGGAAATCCTCCCTAGCAGTCAAGTATTGATTTTTTATTTTTCAGCTAGTGAGTACTTTTTGTGTGTGTAAAGAACATATACTATAGTTTCACATAAGTGTTGTGTAGGAAAAATCAATAGGACTTGAGCCAGATGTGCAGATGAGCGAGCTTTATTGGTTGTGTCCCTTATGCACTGAGGGAGAGAAGCCTCAAACTTCTCTCTCACATGAGTTCATATACCCCCACCATTCCCTGTTGTTCTCTCATGTGCTAATCTCGTGACTCCAGGTGCCAGGCATCTCAGTCTCCTTGAACATTCTTTCCTGCTAAAAACAAGTTGTTACTCCCTGCTGCTGCACCCCTGCCCAGCAACAGTTAAGCGATAACTGACATACTCCATCACTTCTCTATTCACCTTTCTTGCAGACTGGTCAAGACAAGGGCAAAGGTCACATATTTCTTACTTCCTCTTTTAAGCAAGCATTAAGCATTTTCCCTCACATTTCCCCCCTTTGGTAATATCACACATTATCACTACCTAACATGATTTTTCATATAAGCTTATTCAACTCATTTGAAACTAGTCCTGAAACGGGTAACATGCATAATAATAAAGTTCATAAATGCATTTCTAAGTATTGGGATCCATCATCCAGTCGTTAAGAAGGTTTAAGTTTGGTTCCTCGTTGGGTCGAAGTCATCCTGCAACTCCAGGGCATCTACCTTCCCGTTATTGTAGGGAAATGACAACAGTTGTGGAGCGACTAATCGGGCTATAACCCTGGAACAACAGGACAACACACATGGAGCAACACACAAGAGCAATAATACTACACAGATAACGGGGAGGAAAATTTGGAGTAATAGCTGGCCCCATGGGCCCCACTGCTGCTGAAGTTGAGATAACAGAGATTCTACTTCTGCAGGGGGAGGTACACTGTCCCTCATGGCCGTAATTAAATCGGTTAAGTCAGTGCCCAACACCTTGCACACTCCCCCTTCCTTTGCTAAAATTGTGTTGAGAACAAGCCTGTGTTGAAGGACAGCGGTGCAAAGGGCAGACAACTCCCTGTCTTTTGTTCTTAAAGCCACTTCAGTTTTGTTTGCTAAAAGTTGTGTCTGCCATGCCAGCCCATTTATTTTTTGTAAGGTAGCAGCGATGCTGCCGCCAGGTAGTAGAGTCCAACCCATTGTTGCCCCTGGGGTTGTCCAGGGGTCCCACAGATGATATCCATGCCACCAGTGAGGCATGGTTGCTTCTCGTTTTGTCCTACTTGAGTTTTTGTCCTGAACTGTCTCTGATGGAATAAGGACTCTGACTGGGGTAGCCACTAGTCTCTGGGCCCATCGGGGATCAGCATCCTGTTGAGGGAGGTGAGGGTTGACTGGTCTTGATACCTTAGGGATGAAAGGGTGACACGCAGCCTTTTCCTCCCTACTCCCCCCTTGGGTCAGTCACCTTATCACCTCTCTGGATCAGGAGCTCTCTTACAACGTGATGCGTGCATCCAAGTTTTCTTTCCTTGGACCTTAACAGCAGTGTGAGTGGTCAGGAGAACCTGTGTTGTTCCCAGCCACCGTGGTTTGTTCCACAGGCTTCTTCTATGGTCCTTAATCACCACCCAGTCTCCCGGGCTTCAGGTCATGGAGTGGTCCGTCTGCTTCTCCAAGAAGATTCGCCTTCACCTGGAGCTGGACCTGGGAAAGAGATTCATGCAGTCTAGCACAATCAGAAAGCATGACATCAGATATGGCTCCTTCCAGCTGATTGGTTGCTCCCATTCCTCTGAATCCTGCATTTGGTGGGCGTCTGAACAGAATCTCATATGGGCTAAGACTATGTTTTGCCTTTGGCACCATCCTAATGCTCATGAGCAACAGTGGGAGTGCCTTAGTCCATGCCAGGCTTGTCTCCTGACATTTTTCCCAATTTGGATTTGAGTGTGCCATTTTCCCTTTCCACTGCTCCGCCACTAGCGGGGTGGTAGGCATAATGCTGGCACATGTCTATGCCTTAGTATTTGCTTAGCATGTCTAATGCCTGATTCACAAATGGGGTACCGTTATCGCTGGAGATTCTGTTAGGAATTCCCCAACTGGGAATAATTTCGGTCAACAAAGCTTTGCTACCACCTCAGCATCCTGCTTCCCTGTAGGAAACATTTCCACCCATTTAGAAAACATACACACAATAACAAGGCAGTATTTTTTCCCTTCACTTGGTGTCAATTCTATGAAGTCCATTTGTAGGTGTTGGAATGGTTCTTGTGGTGGAGGGTGTGCCGCCTGAGGCACTGATTGTTCTTGTCCTACATTGTTCTGTGCACATATAATGCAGCGGCTACAAACATTTTCAGAGTAAGTTGTAAACCCCTTTGTATACCAATGTTTCATTATTTGTTGTGTCATTCCCCCTTTGCTCATGGGCGTACACCCGTGAGCAATGGTAGCCATATAAAGAAACATGTAGCGTGGTAGGCAAGGTTTGCCATCGGGTCCACGCCATATGTTATCACTGAGAGTGCATCCAGTCCTTTTCCAGGTGGCCTTTTCTTCTGCTGAGGAACTCTGCTGCATTCAGGATATTTCAAAATTGGGAGTAATGGGAACTGACATGGCTTGCAGTGTCACTGGAAGCTTGGTGGCTCTTTTTGCTCCCAAGTCAGCGCTGTGATTCCCTTTTGACACTTCGTCTGTGCCTTTAGTATGGGCTGTGCATTTACACACAGCTATAGCAGTTGGTAAGGTGATTGTGTCTAGCAGGGCCACAACAAGGTGATGGTGCTGGATATATTGCCCTGAACTAGTGAGGAATTTTCTCTGTTTCCAAATCATGCCAAAATCATGCACTACACCAAAGGCGTAGCAACTATCTGTATAAATGGTGATGGTTTTATCTTTAGCAATTTTACAGGCCTCTGTTAGCACAATCAGTTCAGCTGCCTGGGCTGAATAATGTGAGGGGAGTGGTTCTCCCTTAACAGTACTATGTGCAGTGATTACTGCATACCTGATCTGCAGCTTCCCTGTCTCTGGGTCTCTGGATGCACTCCCATCTACGCACAGCACTAAATCAGGATTCTCAAGAGGCTCATCCTGGAGGTCAACCCTAGGGGAAGAGAGATGATTTGTTAGTGTCACACAATCATCCTCCCCATCCTCCGGTGTAGGTAGGAGGGATGCTGGGTTTAGCATTGTACACTGCTGAACCGTTACATTAGGCATTTCTAGCAAATCAATTTGATATTTTAGTGAGGCGTAATATCTTGTGGTTGTTAAGAAGTGCATGTACAGCGTATGGAACCAGTAGGATTAGTGGGGTGTACCCCACGATGTGTCGTGACGCAGACAAGGCCTTTTCAGCCACCGCTACTGCCCTTAGGCATGGTGGCAGGCCTGTGGCCACCGGGTCTACTTTGCAGGAATAGTAAGCAACTAGCCTATTTCTGTCTTCATGCTTCTGCAGGAGAACTGATGTCATACACCCATTTCGTTCGTCAACTGTTTGGGTGAATGGCTTGTCTGGATTTGGTATACCTAACGTGGGTGTGATTTGGAGGGACTGTTTTAACCCCACAAATACTTCCATTGCCTCTGTGGTCCACTCCACCCTGGTTTAAGAGCCCCCTGTTGGGAATATGACTCTCAATGGGGCTTCCAATTGTGCGTAATTAGGAATAAAGGTACGGCAGTATGAGCACGTTCTTAGGAATGAAAGCAGGTGGCGTTTGGTGGTGGGCCTTGGAATGCAAGCGATGGCTGATTAACGGTCAGTGGCCAGTGCCTTCCTTTCTCCAGAAATCATGTGACCCAAGAATTTTACTACTGGCTGTACAAATTGTAACATACACCTACTGACTTGGTGGCCAGTCTCGGCCAAGTGCATGAGTAAGCACAAGGAATCTCTTTTACACTGTTCCTGGGTGGGTGCGGCCAGAAGTAAATCATCAACATACTGCAATAGCACACTGCCCTCTGGTAACTGGAGTGGTGCTAGGCTGTCTCTGAGGGCATCATTATAAATAGTGGGAGATTCACAGTACCCCTGACACAAGCGTGTGAACATAGAAGGTTTTCCCTTTGAAAGGCAAACCAATACTGGCTATCCTTATGCACTGGAACACTGAAAAAGGCATTAGCTAGGTCCACGACGGTGAACCATTTACTATCGTCTGGTATAGATGAGAGGATTGTGTGCAGGTTTGGAGAGTTTGGGACTCTTGGTGTAACATAATGAATGGAGGTTTGTACAGGACCTCCAAGCAGTCAATACAGACTGCTTGGAGGTCCTGTACAAACCTCCATTCATTATGACCTGTTTTTTTAACAGGGAAAATTGGTTTGTACAGGCGAGTCTGGGCATGACACTATCACTCCTGCATCCAGGAGGTCTTTGAACACTGGTTCAATGCCTTCTATGACTTCCGGTTTCAGGGCATACTGACGTTGCTTGGGCCTGTAATCCGACTTAGGTGTGATTTTTATTTTACTCCTTTAATCAAGCCTACATCACTCTTCCCTCATGCCCACAACACTTTGGGAACCTTTTTTAGGATGGGGGACTCAGGAAGAGGAATGAAAGCTTGCTCCTGCCATTCCTCATGGTTTTCTACCACCTCTACATCTTGTAACCTTGAGGGTAAATTGCACATATTGTCTTCTTGTTCCTGTGCAGCTATTTACCTCCTCTCCCTGCTCAATAATTTCCCATGCACCTTCCTGTTCTGCTCTTACCCAAGGCCCCAAATTTTCCCATTCGAGGCCTCTCAGTTTTGTGATTGACACATGAGGATGTGAGAATGCCACGGCAAAACGCTCCTTTTGGTGAGTAGGCGGGCCTTCAGCTAGTATCACTGATGCTGCGCACTTCTCCTTTCCCCAATACACATAATCGAGGCAAATTACCTCTCCTGGGAGCTCCTTGCCTAACCACTCCTTTTCATACTCATGATCAGGCCCTACAGACACATATGCGGTACAGTGCAGGTTTTCCAATTTCATTACTTCTACAGTGTCCATATGGGAATTCTGGCATATTGTTATTGGCATATTTAAACTGATGTGTGTGACAGGTGCAGGGAGGGAGCAAGTCGCAAGTGCAAGTTTTCCGTACCTCTGGTTTTCTGACAGTGCCTTGAGCTGTGTTTGTGTCTCTTACGACAGAGAATTAAGACACTCCAAACTTAACACTTGGGGCGTCAAGAGTAACAGCAATGAGGAAACAATGTGCAGCACTGGATGAGCATTAATGTGGGCTTAAGAGGAAGAACCAAAAAGGCAACCAAGGATCAAGTAATAAATAATAAGAGGATTGGGAATGGGGATATTGCAAGGTATATGTGTGTGTGTGGGGGGGGAAGTGGGCATATTCCCTGGGCTTGGTGCTTGCAAGACCATGACAATTTGAATTCTACTGAACAAAAGTTTGTTTATTATTTTACAAAATGGTGTCCTACCACTTATAAGCTATTTATGTAAACAATGCAAAGTCAATTTCATGGCACACTTACCTTGTATTACTTAATCAGATCTTGTGTTTTGTTCTGCTCAGGGTGACAGACTAATGTTCAACAATTATTAAACTCAACATATGGATTAATGTTTCAGACATTAGTTGCTGTGAGATTTATAGAAACACAAAGTAAAAATAAGTATAAATAGTAATATTAATAAGATATAAGAGATATAAGATACAAAAGATGAGGAGGTGGTGGATGGAGTGTTAGGTGTGAAATTAATAGTTTAAAAGCATAAAACAAACAAACAAACAAGCACTGTGCAGACTGAGTTCTGGAACTTTATTCATTTCAGTTATCGTCTCCTCCCATTCACAAGTCACATAGGATCAGAAACTGCTTATGTAGACTCTCCTGTTGATGGAGAATTCCCCCATCATTTGTGAAAGGTGCTACATGAACTGAAATTATTGTTGTTGTTATTATTATTATTATTATTATTATTATTATTATTATTATGGAGAAACTGTGCTGCTTAGCACTCCAGTCCAGTTATGTGGTTGTTTCTCCACATCCACCAACAGATCTCGGACATCAGAAGCATGACATAGGCTGCACTGCTGGCAGTAGTAAAGACAGTATGGGGGTTTTCTACAATGCAGGAGGACCGACTCCAGATCTTTCAATATTTTTCTTTCCCCGATGATATTATAGATTGTAGAATATAAGAAAAAAAAAAAAAGTATTTTTTTATAAGAAAAAATACTTAGCACTC
Source organism: Electrophorus electricus (assembly GCF_041902795.1). Classification (NCBI taxonomy): domain Eukaryota; kingdom Metazoa; phylum Chordata; class Actinopteri; order Gymnotiformes; family Gymnotidae; genus Electrophorus; species Electrophorus electricus. The sequence goes on along the minus strand of NC_137514.1, from coordinate 4,512,649 downwards.
CAATGAGAAAATGAACCAGACCATGAAGAGCTTAGCGCCCAGCAACCAAGACGCTCTCTTTATCATCTCTATTAAACAAATGATCACCTGTTTAAACATTTGGACCTATAAATAATGTAATATAATGTTTTGTTTAATTTTTGAGAGGGGTGGCAGGAGAAGACATGTTTGTTACCTCAATGTAACAGAACATTTTAACAAATCTTTAATCTTTATTTAAGTACATTTCAATGCAATAGCCTAACAGTAGCTATTAAACCCCTGTTGTAATTTCCATATTGCTAGAGATATGTAGAGCTTAAAGGACAAATGAGTCTGATTAATTTATAGAACCGAGCAAGAATTTCTTAGTATGTCCAGCATCTATCAGCACAGGAACAGAATTTTCTTTTTCTTTTTTTGGATCATTTTGGTTTAAAAAACAAAACAAAGCCGAAATTGAATAAATAAAAAGAAATGGAATAAATGTTTATGGCTAAAATATTCTAGATTAAAAAGTAAAGTTCCCGTTTATTCCAGTTAGCCCTGAGTTTTCCCTAGTCTTTGTTATAGCCTGCTTCCCTTGTTTGCCTCCACGTTTGTTTTCTTTATCATGTATTCTCCGACTCTCCGTATTGGTACTATGACCCTGGACTACGACTACGACTCTGATTCTGAATTTGCCCTGAATAAATCTTGCTCTTCTCCACACATGCGTACGCCTCCTTACCGCTCGCCATTACACATATAGTTCATATTCTCAGTCTGCGTAACTGTTTCCCTTCTATTAACACCTAGTTTATTTTTTCTAGAATTCTTTATCTTTTAACAATGTATTAAGGAATTATTTAATATACTCAAGAAAGTACAAATAAATTAAAAACTATATGTGATTGTACATATTACAAGTAAATGTATGCAGTTATAATCCACCTTCACATATTATCAGCAGACTGAAAGAGAGGAAAACTCACTGTGGCTATGGAGGTAAAAGCCTGTATTTCAGATGGTTTACCAGTTAATCTTTTCCTATTTTGAAACACAGTCTAGAGTTTGAGGAACTGAATTCGGCTTTTCATCATGACAAGGGGCTCAGAGTGTGAGTGCACTGAAGTAAGTCATGGTGACTCTGCATTCAAACCATTTCCTTTTTTAGGGTGATAAGGTGTTTAGAAATGTCCTTGTGTTTCTTTCACAAACAGGAAAATAATATACAAATTAAAAATGAATGTTCTCATCTTTTATCACTATCACACTCGTGTTTTAGGTTGAGAAAAGGTGTGGGGCGGGGGGGGATTAGATACACCATCCACTTCAAAAGAACCCCTGAATTCTGTAACAGGGTTGCTGTTTAACAACTTGTCGTGTGTTGCAGTGCTGTGATGAGAAATTTTACAACAATTACCTAATAAAACATAATGGCTGTTCTTCTGTAGATACCTTAAAAAGCTTTGTGGAATGGATGGGGGACTGGAGTTACTGGAGCTGTATGATTCCATTTCAGCTGGGCTTAGCAGGTAACCTTATGCCATTTAAGACCAGGTAGTTGAGACATGAAAACTGACTTTAGCTTTCTTGGGGTGGCACTGCATTTGAAGCATTACTTCTTCCTGTGACATTGCATTTCCAAACCTTTTGGAAAATATTTCTTGCTTTATATGTTTCACATACAGAAAAAAAATACAGTTTAGGTGCAGATGTTTTTATCCTTGACCATAATCACATTCACAAATAAACATGAAGTTCCACATGAAGAAAAGTACATCTGACACACATTGTATGCACAAGGACAGCAGTCTGGTAGAGGTTGTGTAGGTGTGTGAAACTGCATAAATATCACAAATCCTCATAGAAAACAAACACTGCGCAGACTGAGTTCTGGAACTTTATTCATTTCAGTTATCGTCTCCTCCCATTCACAAGTCACATAGGATCAGACTGTAGACTCTCCTGTAGATGGAGAATTCCCTCATCATTTGTGAAAGGTGCTACATGAACTGAAATTATTGTTATTATTATTATTATTATTATTATTATTATTACGTAGAAACTGTGCTGCTTAGCACTCCAGTCCAGTTATGTGGTTGTTTCTCCACATCCACCAACAGATCTCGGACATCAGAAGCATGACATAGGCTGCACTGCTGGCAGTGGTAAAGACAGTATGGGGGTTTTCTACAATGCAGGAGGACCGACTCCAGATCTTTCAATATTTTTCTTTCCCCGATGATATTATAGATTGTAGAATATAAGAAAAATAATGGGGAGTTATTTTCAGAATTGCTTCCTCAAAATGATAAAGGTAAACTGGGTTCTGGTCAAGCACAGACACTGGGAATGTGAAATTCAGTAGCAAACCTTCCTTTCCATACAGCACCTGATTGTCCTGCTCCACTAAAGAGAAAACGGAGAGCTATGAGCCTACTACAAATCAATACCACACTCAATAAGAAGTTGTATGTGCTTGTTTGACTTGTGGTAGGTTGCTTACAAGAAGCTTAAAATCTTGAATTTGGTGCACCTAAAAATATGCACGTCAATTGTAACTAAATTAGAGGTTCAAGGTTGGTATTGTTGAACAGCATACTGACAGATGTATTATATTAAAACCAGTCATGCAATCACAGAATGAATTTCAATATAGCTAATCTTCCCATGGTAATCTCATGGTACATTCACATACTTATTTTTTCTTAATGCGCATGTGTTTGCCAATTCTTCCTCAGGTGAGGAAGATGATGATACTTACATAAGCTCCACGTACTCAGATCCCTGAGATCTGGCTATGGGAGGACCACTTATATACTTTAATAAAAACATTTTCTAAATATTTTTTCTTTGTTTGGAACACCAGTAGATTTGTAATACTCATTGCATGTAGCTTATCCTTTTACGTGGATATCAGGTTGTATTATGATTAATGACATCAAATATTTGCAACCCTTTGATGATGTGGAAGTGACCTGTTATCATTAAATATAAGTGGGTTGATGATTCAGTGTTACGAGCACGATGATGAAGGCCTGAATCCTAAGTCAAATAAACTACTACATCATATTATACGAGTGTTGTCCTTCTACTTAATGATTATTTGAATGGATTCAGCATGATAGCAGTATTGCACTCTCAAACCATTTCACTGCGAGTTATACTGTGTATGACTATGTACGTGACAAATAAAACAAACTTGAAACTTGAAACTATTGGTCAGGAGTGTAGCCTGCTTATTTATCTTTACTTTAATCTACGAGGTAAAGAAAATATTGCTCACATATACCCCAACAGTATAATAAGGATTTTTAAAAAAGTATTTAAAAGAAAATCTTTGACAACATTTTTCTGGAAAATATATTTAATGTTTCCATGCATTGCTCTATATCAGGCAAGACAGAATTATGTATTGTTTGGAATAACAATACATATGCTCTCACCTATGTTTAGAATGTTTTAGCAAGTTAATGATGTGACAAATTTATAGAATCATGGTAATAGGAAAAGCAGGGATGTGTGTATATGTATATATATATATATATATATATATATATATATATATATATATATATATATATATATATAATATTCAAAAGAAACATATTAATTGGCTTTAATCAAAACATGTTTATGTAGAGCATGCAAAGTCATGGAGAGTCTGAGAAAGCTGAGTGATGCCAATGTATCTATCTTTGTATTTTGCAGTTTGTCCTTCCTCACTCGTGGGCCAGTATTCAATCCAAGTCTTCTCGCCTAGGATGTACTGCAGTCTGCAAATAAGGACCCCCACAAAAAATGGACAAAACCACTCAACACCTATCAAACATAAAGCTCACATGGAAGAACATTAACATAGAACCAAACATAGAACCAAACCTTTTCAGTATGTATGAACACATATTATACATGCCCATCATAAGCAAATTATACCAGTGTTACATATGTACACTCAAATATGTACACTCAGTACCTTCCTCCTGCCCTTGGTAGGTCGATGCTCTGGCCCATGATGAGGTAGGTCTTGCCTTCCTCAAATCCAAATGATTCCTTACAGTTGGCATGACCTATGAAGCTTCTCACCTGTCCTTCCACACCTACATCAGAGCCTACAGAACAAATGTTTGTGTGAATACATTCGAACTTATAACACTGTCTTATATAAGTATTTTGTATAGACATGTTTAACCATATGAAACTCCATTTCGCTTGTAGGTCTAGATCAGGAGCCTCATTTATAAAACAAACTAAATGTCTTACCAATTTGTTCTTAAGAAATTGACTCAGCATTTGTGAGTGAATGATTTGTAAAAATTAGTGAACAAATTAATATTTGCACATAACTACAGGTGCAACAGAATTATTTATAAATCACAAATGATCCTAGGAAAATCGCTTGAGAATGAACATTTCAACATCTTTTAACTAAACTATATATACACTGCCTGGCCAAAAAAAAATAAAATCACACACTCTAATATTTTGTTGGACCGCCTTTAGCTTTGATTATGGCACGCATTCACTGTGGCATCATTTCCACAAGCTTCTGCAATGTCACAACATTTATTTCTGTCCAGAGTTGCATTAATTTTTCCCCAAAATCTTGTATTGATGATGGGAGATTTGGACCATTGCATAAAGTCTTCTCCAGCACATCCCAAAGATTCTCAATAGGGTTCAGGTCTGGACTCTGTGGTGGCCAATTCATTTATGAAAGTGATGTCTCATGCTCCCTGAACCACTTTTTCACAATTTGAGCCAGATGAATCCAGGGAAGAAAAAATCCATTGATGGAATAACCTGGTCATTCAGTATATTCTGGTAGTCAGCTGACCTCATTCTTTGGGCACATAATGTTGCTGAACCTAGACCTGACCAACTGCAGCAACCCCAGATCATAGCACTGCCCCCACAGACTTGTACAGTAGGTACTAGGCATGATGGGTGCATCACTTCAGATGCCTCTCTTCTTACCCTGATGCACCCATCACTCTGGAACAGGGTTCCAGGGTTCTGGACTCATCAGATCACATGACCTTCTTCCATTGCTCCAGAGTCTAATCTTTATGCTCCCTAGCAAATTGAAGCCGTTTTTGCTGATTAGCCTCACTGACAAGTGGTTTTCTTAAGGCTACACAGCTGTTTACTCCCAATCCCTTGAGTTCCATTCACATTGTGCATGTGGAAATGCTCTTACTTTCACTATTAAACTATTAAACATCCCTGAGGTCTACTGTTGTTTTTCTACAATTTGCTTTCACCACACGTTTAAGTGATCACTGATCACAATCATTCAAGATTTTTTTCCAACCACATTCCTTCCTCGAAGATGATGTTGCCCCACTGCCCTTCCAATTTTTAATAATGCGTTGGACAGTTCTGAACCCAATTTTAGTAGTTTCAGCAATCTCCTTAGATGTTTTCTCTGCTTGATGCATGGCAATAATTTGGCCCTTCTGAAACAGATTAACATCTTTTCCACGACCACAGGATGTGTCTTTTGACATGGTTGTTTAACAAATGAGAAGCTACTCACTGCATCAGTTAGGCTTAAATAACTTGTTGCCAGGTGAAACATAATCACCCATGCAGTAATTATCCAATTGGAGGCTCTATTTGTTTAGTTAAATCCAGGTGGTGATGTTTTTTTTTGGCCAGGCAGCGTATAATGTGGCAGTGTGTTCTCTCTAAGCTCTAGCTGCGTGCTCAGGCTTGCTAAATAAGATCTAGAAAGATAATATCAGCACTAGAAGCAGCCTGGTGGTAGAAGAGCAAACACAGTCATTCTTTCAGGTAAGGGATTAATGTGGCAACAAGATAAGTTTCAGAGTAAAAAAAAGGCATGTCTATTTACAGAAGACTAGACTTATCTTGAAATTTGACTGTAGATTTTTATTTTACACTGAAAAATAAAACAATTTAACTACATATTTATTTAGTTTGGATTTTGCAAAAATTTGCTACAGTACAGTTTATACTCTAACGTTTGTGACATGGCCTGGCATAGTTTCAAACCTTCGCTACTCTGACATGCCTAATCCAGCTCATTAGCTCATTTTAAAGACATTCATCAGACTCAGGCAGCACTTCCACCTTGTATTTCCTAATAAAGTGCATCATTACTTCATGGTATGAGTTGCACAAGGACACATATGTGCTATACATTTCATGGACAGGACAAGGCTGAGGGACATAGGCGTGCACACGGTGGTGCACCACCCTCTAGTGGTTGGTAGAGGACCTGCATGTCCACGACCATAAAAATAAATAAATAAACAAACAGCACCCCCACGTTTTAAAACACATTCCCATGGCTATGGAACAGGATGTTTACATGCATTGACGGGCATATATGAAAAAAAAGATGTCATACCTATTTTCAGGACCTTTTCAATCTTCATCTTGTAGGTGTCTGTATATGGTGTGAAATCCATACTTACTACTTTGGTTTTGTAAACTGAAAAAAGCAGACATTAGAACAAACATTAATTTGATTGGATTTCATATTAGAAACTTGATCTATTACTGTAACATTTCTGGACAAACTGTGTGTGAGTGCATGTGACAATAACAACTGGTACACAAATATCACAAAAGGGAACACAAAAGGGAAAGAGATGTTTCTCGATGTTACCGTACAGACACACAGAGTTCTCAGTGTTTACCATACAGACACACAGATGTTTACCGTAGTCCATGCCAGCTTCGCAAGCTTTTAGGTCCCGATCACCCTCATTAATTTTCTCTTTCTTCTGGATGCTACAGTTTTCTGTTTCAGGAGATAGTGAGTATGTCTCTTTCTCTCTCTTACACATTGTCATTTTACAAAAAATAATTAAAAATCTTTAAGATGGACTAATTTAAAGTGGTTATTTTATGTGGTATTTGTTGTGTGCAAATGCATTACTTGAACAAAAGGGGTGTAATTATGTAACTGTCACAAACATAAGATGCACAAATGATGTCTATATTTTGTTTTGGTTTCCATGACATTATCTGTAAATGCACCTTCAGCACACTGACAGAGGCCCTCCTGGTCATCACACAGTTTGGTTAGAGCACCACCTTTCTTTATAGGATGGTAGAACTTTACACAGCGGTTCCCTGTGAAAACACAAGAATTATCTGTTTGTGTGTAGAAGAGAGAGAGAGACAAAGATAGATATTCACAGAAACGTGTGTGTCAAAAAACACAAGCATTATCACAGACATTAAAACATAAACCGACTGTGTGTGTTTGTGTGTGTGTGTGTGTGTGTGTGTGTGTGTGTGTGTGTGTGTGTTTTAACATACCTGGAGAGTAATACTCATACACACTAACAGCAGCAGGTTGAAGCATTGCCACCTCTGTGACCTTGTGCAGTCTGAAAGCAATCCTGTCTGCCTCCCTGTGAGATATCTGGTAAGAAGCAGCAAAACCTTGTCAGACAGTAATTCATTTTGTATTTGTAATTGTGGAATATTTGAAAAATGCCAATGGGTTGTTTCCACGAGTACCTTATCTACATAGATGATGAGGGAGCCTCGTTCTGAAAGCTGTTTATCCATCTCAAACTTCGAAATGTATTTGTCACTTCCAGTTGTTAACTAATTTTATAAGTACAGAAACATTAAACATTTATTCATTTATCTATATTGTAAGTAGTACACCATTGTTTAATTACTGTAAAATTAATTAAAATTAAACTTTTAAAATAAATTTTTTTTTTTCTACTTAACTGATAGTATTTTATCTTTACAGATTCATTTTCGGGTATTTATAAAATAAACAGAACTTGCTGTAAGGCATAAAGCTACTGCAAGGGGAAGCAAAAAGAAAAAAGTTAAAATTATACTGCATTCTTCCACACAGTCAAGATGTTCCCTCTTTTCAGGATTGAGGTTTTTGAAACCACTTTTGAGGTCATCTAGGAGTACAGTATTTCAATATAATATAATTACTAATATTCATAATAAGTTATGTTAAAATGATATCAAGTCTCATGGAAGACAAGCATCAAGACTATTCTCTGTCCTGGCTCCTAGATGGTCGAATAAACTTCCACTTGTTGTCCAGACAGCCGAGTCCCTTGCAGTCTTCAAACGCTGACTGAAGACCCAACTATTCATGCAATATTTAAATGACTAGTTACCCTGCTACTATGTTGACTGACTGAAGCTAGTACTTATTGTAGGGTATTGTTTATTACACTGATGTTGACTACCAAACTCTAGTACTCACTGTCTAAGATAGAACTTATGTATTTTGTACATCTAGGCATCAGCACTGATCCCTGTATTTCTACAGTATTCTAGTTCATTAATATGTTGGACTCTAACCTACTGTTCTGGCTAGGATGTATTCTATGAGAAAATGACAAAGCACTTTTGTAAGTCGCTCTGGAAAAGAGCGTCTGCTAAATGCCACAAATGTAAATGATATACTATGTCAAAATTGCCTTGCTAAGTTGAAACTGATATGCATTAACTCAATTTAAAAAACACTGTAAAGCGGTAGAGTATACATTGCACTGAACACTATAAGTTATCAAAAAAAGACAAACAACCATTGCAACTTAGAAAGTAATTGTCAATATTTCTAAATTAAATGCAACAAATGCAAGGGTATTAAACCCCACTGGTATGCTGCTGTTATTATATTGCTATTGCTGTGTGAAATGTCATGTGTTTGAAAAGTCAAATCATATAATGACATATTTGGCAGACTTTCCTTACATCTGCCAGATCATTCTCATCCACCACAAAGCCTGTCAGCAAGCCCACATCCAAAATAGACATAGTGGCATCTCTGTTTGGATCCATATACCTGTAGAGAATAAAGAAACACGGAAATTAATTTACAAATTATTACAATTCGGAGAAACAGACAATTTGCATGTAAATAAAAATGTTATATTAGCCAGCTACAAAGTAAGATCAAGTGTAAGATGAAAAATACTCACACGGCTTCAATGGTGAGCAAATAACTTTCCTTAGCTCCTGGATACGTTACTGAAGACATGAGTTAAAAATATTAGTATGACTATCATTTCCAATAAAAAAAAGGGGTGGGGGTGGGGGGAGACATTTTCATTTGCTTGTTTTTGGGTCACAACTAGAATGGATATTAGTATTAAGAAAATAGGTCATGCTGAATCTTACCACGAGCTTCAACTCCCATCTTAACAGCAAGATTAAACATTTTACAATCGCTCTGCTTCTCAATAGGCCTAGCATAGTATACTGTCCACACCTGTAAGAGAAATATTTGATAATCCATTAATAATATGTAACCATATAGAAGCATACAGAGCAGGCTTAGTTGGTTAATACTCACTTGGAGAGATCCCATACCAGTTCCTTTAGCTGTAACCTTAAATTCCTGCTTAAGCTTAACCTGCACAGGCAACAAAACTGTTTATTCAGTCTTATCAATTTCATGATATAAGGCCAGTTTGTAATAAAAACAATGTTTGAATAAACTCAGTCAGGCATTACATGAATTTATACTCTTTACTTTTATGGTATTAATATCAACCTTGTGTCGTTGGGAAAATGGAGACACAGTAAGCAATTGATACCGGTTCATGCTGATTAAACAAATAATGAACAAAAACACAAAAGGAAATTATCTGAGCTAAAATGTACATTTTACCTTTTCAGAGTGTGTGAGATGTGAATATTCATTTTTGAAAATCCAACTAATGGGTCTATTTCGTCCAGTCACAACAATGTCCACTTGCAAGTCCATATTCTGAATTTTCTTCACCTGCATGTAGTACTCTGCCACAGCTTGGAACACTATTATGGTTGCCTAGTCGACATGAATTATGCAGAGTTGAGATAGAGCATAATTTCTGATAGTTTAGGAATTTAGTGCAGTCAGGGTAAATTCATGAAGCTGATCAAAGGAATTCAGTAGATTTCAATTTTTCTTTAAATAAAAATTTCTTCACTCCTAATTTGAGGAATGTACACTCAGTAAACCTTACTTCAGCTGCTCAGTTAGATATTTCTTCAACTTCCCATTAAGTTAAATTTTGAGTATATGCATTTCAGATACATTCTGGTTTCTTTCCTTTTCCAGCGTTTCTGGATCCGTGGCAACTACTTTAAAAATGAAATAAAAAATTCAAAGCTAATTTAACCCTATAAGTAATTTATCCAAGCCATGTACTGCTGAACAGACCTCTGGTTTTAGCGTGGGACGACCCCTGTGTGGGCCTACCTGAGTGGTGCCGTGACCCCCATACGGGCTGCTTTGCTTATTGAGCCAGTGCACTGCTTTCCCTGCCGCGTCATACTCCTTTGCCTTCACCAGAGCCAGCAGGGCGTAGCCCGTGGCCTCTAGGGAGAAGTGGAGCCCTCTAGGAACTTGCCAGTAAGAACCATCTGTTCATGTGATGAAAAAAGGGAACCGTACAGTGGTTATGTCTCAAAACTTACTCCAAATGACGTTGTTGTGATGTATTATTAGTAAATATTTATACTAATTAGTAATCAGTAAATATTTATAGTAAATATTAGTAAATATTTAGGCTATAAAACTGATGCTCAAAACAGTTCTGAAATTTGAATGTCGAGATGCACTGGCCTCCAGAGGAGTACTTCATCAGGAGCTTTTTGTTGAATTTGTCAGCATTGGCCATGGCGTAGGAAGTCATGGCAACAGCGTATGGATTGGTTAAAGTGGGAATTTTACGTTCCAGATACTCGATGGCCTTCTTTATGCTGTCTGGAAGATTCTAAATAATGCACAAGAAAGATATACAGAAACAGTGGGGTTTTTTTTTACATTTTGGTCCATCTTACATCTTACATTTTGGTCCATCTTACATCTTACTTAACTTACATTTATAAATTTGGCACAGAGTTTGTGGCCCTCTTGCAAGGCAATGACAACAAATGCTGTCAGTGATGCATCAGAATCCTTCCCTCGCACATCACCCTGAAATCACACAGAAAAACCTTTTCCATGGGATTTTACTGAAATAATGCAAATATATTCAACCGAAAGCCAAAGATGGATCTGAACTTACGACCATCTCTCCGTGATACACAGGCGCGCCCTCTTTAAACATGCCATCTGGCATTTGCGTGTTCAGAATGAGCCACTTGAGAGCGCTGCAGAGAACGTTTTCCTGGATGGCAACGAGATCACTGGCCAGTGCAAAGACTTTGCCTACATATGCAGTCAGCCTTCATAACAAATCCAACAGAAATGAAAGCAGTGAGTAATGAACAAATGAGTGGTGAGTATAATATAATGGAAGAGAAGAGGACTGGAGTCCTCTTTTGCAGGTGCGGATTTTCACCATGTGCTGCTGGGTGTGTTGATCCAAGCACCATATGAGCCGTCCTGTTTACGGAAAGTCAACTCTTTTTCGTAACCTGAGAGAGACAGATAGGCGGGGAGTGTTTCATCAATTTCAGTGGGGAAGGAGACGTTGCACCTATCGTGAAAGACTTTTGGAATTATATAATAACTGAGTTTCAGATGATGCTATGAGTCCCTAATGATCTTTTGAGGTTTAGAAAATGTTGGTGTCCCTTGCCTAGTCTGTTATATAGCTTCTGTCATTGCTGATCATGACTTAACAGTCAGATCCATTCATTGGTCAATGCAAGCACCTCATCAAACATATTATACACCATTTTATACCTGACCATACCAGGATAACTTGCTAAAGTGGTTGTTTGGGCAAATGAATGTAATCAAGAATGCAATAGAAACTGGAAATATCCTCTCAAAACATAACTCCCCTGTCATGGTTGGAAGCAGACAATGAGAGAGCAGGCAATGAGATAATCCAGCTCATGTCTATAATCTTACTGATTTACATTTCATGAGATAAAACCTAAATCACTCTACTTACAACATTTGTCATTCTGTCAAAATTGAGTTGTTTGGGGTGGGGGTGGGGTGGGGGGGTTGCCCCATAAGATGGCCCCAGAAGTCAATTTCAATGGACACTTTATTTACTTAGTATAACTGCCAATAATACTTGCATAAGAGGTATGATGTGATCTGACATTTAGTATGAAGAATTAGCTGGCCTTCTATCCTCTAGCCTAATACATAACAATGATCACATGAATGCCATTTAAAAAGGAAAATATCATTGCATTTAAAACATTGTGGCAGATATTGCAACTTTTTCTTCTAAATTTAATAAAAATATACAAAAGTATTTTTGGGGACAAATCCAATAGCTCAGAATATTATAGTGAATAAATAGCTCCCAACCCCCAATTCTACCTTTTGCAGTGTAGATTTGCAGTATCCATGATGACTGTTGAAGACTGCAATTATCTTGGGTTTTTTATGAAGTAACTAGTGTACTGTGTTAGCTAGCTAGGGACCATGTTAGCTAGGAACCAACACAGCTCAGTCAAGTTATCACAGACATTTATGGGAAACAGTTTGACACAGCTAACATTACTTCATGAGAGAGCAGATTGTATTTTATTAATCATAGAATTACATTCAAGTTTTTATAAAAGCTGTTTACAAACACAATGGATGCTGGAAATCATGGGTATATGGGTACATATGTTTAAGGATGATTCATATATGTAGTGTCTTGTATTTTGTACTAGACTGTATATTGTACAAAATTGCACTTCCAAGAAAGGGCAGCCAATTCCACTTCTGGGTTTAAGTGGATCCAGATACTCCCACTAGGTAGCTTTTAAAATAACTATTTAGTTAATAAAGTTAGGGCTTGAGGGTCTCTTAATAATTAATATCAACAATCAGGCAATGTTATTCTTTGTAAATGGCAAATTACCTTAATGCTCACCTGTCTGGATGTGTTTGATGGCTTCGCCACGCCGGCTCGCACCAACTCCCTCCCACTGCTTTGTGCTGTCTAGGTAGTGCGTGGCGATGAGGGGCAGGGTCATAAAGATCATGTTCTGCTCACCACAGCCGTGGGGCTGCACAATAAGGCGACCCATGAACTCGCCACTGATGGCCTGCTCGATAGTCTGACTGACCTCTTGACCTGCAGGACAGCAAATGAGAGATGGACAATTGTCAACTTTCACACTGCTCACTAAAAAGTCAGCGACCATCTGTGAAGAGCAGGAAATTATATAGCTGTATACTGTCTGATCAAGCTGTTAAATCACTGGAATCACACATGCCACCAACGTGACTGTCAGCAGACACTTTTGTTTTTATTATTTAATCTATGATTTCACAATTTAGCTAAATTAATTTGCAGTTTTGTGTGAACCATGTAAAATGCAGTGTTATATATGTACCTAGAGAGGATCATAAAAATAATCATAATATAATGGTATAGACACATTCCATATTCATCTTACCTGACACAGTGATGTACGTGTCAGCAGGACTGTTTGGAATCTGTCCATCTGGTATTTCAGTTTTCACATACACATTTTGCACTCCATCTACTCACAGCAAGCAAACGAAACAAGGATGGAGTGACAGTAAGAAAATATATTTTTTTTCATTATCTATTGACAATCAGTTTGGGTCAGTACAGCAGTATTGTAACAAACACTAAATTCCTCACCTGGGTATTTTGAGGGGTTGAGCACCTCATTTAGTTCCACCTTTTTTTTTAAAACTCCTTCAGACTGAGCAAGAAGAAGATCATATCATAGTGCTCACACAGAGGTCAAGATGAAATAATGTCACTGATTATACAGGGTTTTACTGTTGTTTTTTCTTCATTTCATTCTTATTTTCTTAATAATGATCACATGGGTATCTTGAGGGTGTTATATGTGAAGTCTGGGTCTGGCCTTACATTGTCTTTTGCTAAGATTTTTTTTTTTATCTTATACTGGAGCACAGTACTAATTGTCAGAGTACCTAAAGCGCAAAAGTTGTAGTGTACATTATTATTATTAGTATTATTATTATTATTATTATTATTAGTTGCATTTATATAGCGCCTTTCTCAAACTCAAGGTCGCTCAAGGTCTTTTTTTTTTTTTTGTGACACACACATTCTTGTTGAGAAGAGTTTTTTCTTCTGCTGTCCTGTACTAACAAGAAACTCACCACCACCTTCAGGGTCTTCCTCACTCCATCAGAGCGAGTCTTGCCTGAAACCTTCACTTCGATGGAGTGTTCCCCGATTTCCATTGGAATGAGTATGTACGAAACGGACCTGGAGGACCTGGCATCAATGGAAACCACCATACGGAACTTGCCCTTCTTGCTGGCTGCACTACAGATGTGCTCTGTCTCTAAGAAGTCCACACGCATTCTCTGAAAAAGGAAAACGGGTAGATGTAAGGAAATGCACACTAAAAGGTAAAGTTCATTATGAGAAATTGAGGGAGGCCAAATGCCATAAACATGTCATGAAATGTCAATGCTTTTACACTTAAGACAACTGAGGAAATGTACCTCAAGCCTCCTATTTGAATAGTTGTGCAGAATGGCCTTGATTTCTAATTGCTCATTGCGCACTGCTGAGTAAGGCAACTTCAGGTCCACAAAGAAGTCCTTCACAACTACCATTTCATAAGGATCAGCTACGCAAATACCTAAACAGAGAAAGGGGGAGAGAAACAGGGAGAGAGAGAGAGAAGCACCATATTCTGTCAAATTTTAAGATCATCAAGGTTTAAGGGTTAATGTCACTGTATAAATTGCTTACAACATGAGTCAGTGTTCAGTTGGTTAGACATGGCCGTAGGCTGAAGGACTGGGTACTTACCATGGGTCTTAGACAGACTGATGGCCAGCACCTGCCAGGTAGTAATGGAGTCTTTCAGATAGTTTTCTTTCATGGTGAGAGTTGTGGTCACACTGGAAGAATCAGCAGGGAAAAACAGCAGATCAGTGTCACAGGTCAGTACCAGCTAATCACTACATGAAGTGATAACCCACAGGCCTTATATAATTCTTAAAAATAATAAGTGTGTGCTATAAATACAGTGACTTGCAAAAGTATTCCATCCACTTAAAAGTCATCTGAAATTATATTAGTGATTAATGACTTTCAAAAAAATTGTGGGGACATGTCTCCAGCATATATTACACACATGTTGATCACACATACAAATCCTGCAACCATTTAGCTAATTTAAAAAATGGTTTAAAAGGTACATTTTGGCCTGTTTGGAAAGAGCGTGATGGCAAACATAGCCATCACGGCGTACACAGAGAGGACTGTGACTTACTGTGGGTGTGAAATAGGAAGAAACTTTAAATGGATAAGGACTGAGGAGAGAAGGACAATTTTGCTGCCTCACCAAACACAACCCCAGTGAAGTATGGGGGTAGAAGTGTGGGGACAGCAGCATCATGTAGTGAGGGTGCTTTTCCTTACAGGGCACCTTGTTAAAACTGAAGGACAGATGGTGCGAAGTACATAAAGATTCTGCAAGACAACCTGTTTCAGTCTGCTAAAAAAAAAAACAACTAACCTTAGGAGAATCTTTACCTCAAAGCATTGTAAGAATATTTTTCTTTCTATACTTTTGTCATTTCTGTAAGGCATTGTATAATAAAAGCAGAGGGCTTCTTGGTTTACCACACCTGTAGAAACCTCAAAGGGTATCACAGCAGGAGAGGCACAACTCACTTGATGGATTTGACACCAGATGTTTGTGTGTTTCCTAAGAGAAGTCCTTATCTTAGTGATTCTCATGCTATATATGACTCCAAGGAAGTTCATTTAATGACACCAGGTGCTCTGTGCCTCCCCCCGGGGGAACTCTCTATTCTCTCATGCCTGTTTGACTATAGGAAGGGGGTACATTTCTTGTAACCAGGTATAAAGAGCCAACCTATTAGAATTAGACCTGGAACTGGAAATGGGATTAGGTAAAACAGGGACTGAGAACTGGAACTAGATTGTTGTTTATTGAGCTGTTAAAGACAGACATCGAGCTCAATAAACAATAATCTAACTCAAACACCAGAGTCTCAACTCTTTAATATGCATAAAATAAAATTTGTAAATTTGTAAATCTGCCAAGAGGAATGAATAAAAGTCATTCCCAAATAGGGTGCAAACCAGATATAAGCTTGCCTCAATATCCTTAAGGCTGTCACTGCAGTGAAAAGTAGATCTGCGCAGTACTAGTCAGAAGGGGTTTACGTATTTATGATACCAGTATTTTTTTTGCTTTGCAATAAAAATGCTGGATGGAATAATCTGTGTCATTTATAATCTAGACAAATCTGTTGACTTTTAATGGGGCTGAATGTTTTTGCAAGACACTGCATGGGGTAGAATTACCATATTCATATTATACTGTAATTATTATTGTTCTTTAACATGAGAGGTATGCATACAAGTACATTTACATAGCATGAAATGTTTGTTTCAGATACAAAATTGCCAGTGTGTGAAAGACAGTATATATAAAAATTTATTACGGTATGTGAAAGGGGCCATAATCCATAAAAGTGTTTAGTAAAATCCAATTCATGTACAATCACAACCCACAATCAAATTATTTGTCATATCTGCTTCTATTCCCCCTGACCCACCAAACTTTCACTAGCCATAATCCCCATTTCAGTCCTGCATTACACAATCATCCATCAACTTACTCTTGCTAATTGTCTCCTGATTACAGATGTGTAACCAGTCCTCTGTCCTTTAGTTTTGCCAATTTATACTGTCAGTGCATGTGTCTCTTTCTGTCTATCTCACATCTATATTTCACTGTTGTTTCAGAGTCTTTTTGGTATCTTGGGTTCGGAAAAAATACTGATATTCTTTGTTCTTTGATATTCTTTGATATTCTTGATATTCTTGGTATTCTTTTACTAGCGAGTCTTCATAATTTCACAGACCTTTTACATATGGAATTTGTTAAAAAGGAAAACCAAACTCTCTGCATGTACCATGGCTGGTTTCCTTGGCAGGGTGGTAGCTCCGGGTCCTCCCATAGCCAGCTCTCAGGGAACTGAGTACGTGATATGATATCATCAGGGTTTAGGTAGGCTTCATCATCTTCTTCACCTGAGGAAGCATTGGCAAACACATGCCAAGAAGGAAGAAACAAGCACACGAATTTCCATGAGAAGATTATGATGAAATATTATTGGTAGTGATTAGTTATACTGTTCATTTTGCATGACTGGTTTTAATATAATAAGTCTGTCAGTATGCTGTTCAACAATACCAACCTTGAACCTCAAATTTAGTTACAATGGATGTACATATTTTTAGGTGAACCACAGTCAAGATTTTAAGCTTCTTGGAATACAGTTTTTACCAACCTCCCACAAGTCAAACAAGCACAGCACAGACAGCACAGTGTGTTCTTACTGCGAGCCAGGTACAGCTCCTCCTCCCTCTCCTTCTTTGTGTGTGTCAGCATCACCGTGCAGCAGTGCAGGAAAGCCCCGATACACTCTGCACCGTCTGTGATGAACGCAGCCCTCCGTTCACACGTGTACCCCAGGTTGTTCTTCTTCAGGCCATCTCCACAACATTTCTTTAGATCACCACTGTACTTACCAACTGGAAATGAAAGAACAAAGAGAAGAAGGTAAGAATATTGAACATAATCATGGCTAAGAATGACCCGAAGATCATAGTTATCTACAGACATCATTAAGGAGCAGAATGTAGATTTTACAACCATGGAGGTATGTGATCAACAGTAGAGCTTCTTACTGAGTGTGGTAGTGATTTGTAGTAGGCTTATAGCTCTCCGTTTTCTATTTAGTGGAGCAGGACAATCAGGTGCTGTATGGAAAGAAAGGTTTGCTACTAAATTTCACATTCCCAGTGTCTGTGCTTGACCAGAACCCAGTTTGCATTAAGTATGAGTACTTTTATCGTCTTATGGAAGCAATGAAAACAATTCCCTATTAAATGTCTTATATTCTACAATCTATGATGTCACCAGGGAAAGAAATATATAGAAAGTACTTGTTCTGGAATCGGTCCCTCCTGCTTTGTCGGACTCAAACAGCAGACCTGCATCATAGAAAACTCCCATACTGTCTTTACCACTGCCAGCTGTGCAACCTGTGTCGTGCTTCTCAATGATGTCCCAGATCTGTTGATGGATATGGAGAAACAATCACACAAATGGACTGGAGTGCTAAGCAACATAGTCTCTACCTAATAATAACAACAACAATATTAATAATAATAATAATAATAATAATAATAATAATAATAATAATAATAATAATAATAATAATAATAATTAGTTTGTGTAGCACCTTTCACAAACCCAAGTATGGTTTATAATGGAGAGGGGAAAAAGGCCCCACACATTGTAGGACATAGAGAGAAGAACTGTGTGTAGTAAAGAGGAAGGTTTTAAATTGAGTTTTGAAGGATGAGAGGTTAGAGCAGTCACGAGATCACAGCAGAGAATTCCAGACTTCAGGACCAGCAGCAGCACTGACAATAGTCTAGTATGAGGGACTCCATAACCAAAGGATTCTCCAGTAGCATTTATTACAATAATAAGTATCAATGGAAAAGTTTAATACAATGTTTCCCAAACACAACATGAAACTACAAGACATTTAGACAACTGCATACCTTGGTCTGCGTTAGTCTGTTCTTGTTGAGCACAAAGATGCCTTTATCCACAGCTACCAAACCAACTTTGGCACCTGGATCTCCAGTGATTGTGAGAACAAAGTCATCCCCCGGCTCATAGCTTCCCTTGGGATCCTTCACGCTCACTTCCAGCTTGTGAAGAGAAATGTATGTACACTGATTATAAATCGATCCAGACGCAAGATTCTGACCAGAACTTCCAGGTGGTGTGCTGAGGCATGGCTAAAACTACAGTAAAAAAAATTGCTCTTTATTTAGACAATACTATACTAGATAGCTACTAGATAATACTATTCTAACAATGCCGTTCTTTAGATAAGCATATTTATATGAAATGCTTAACAGAAAGGGCCTAGTTATTGGTTAAATTTCATCCTTAATCTACCTCTGGCATAAATGCTCTGAAAATCCCAAGTAACAAATCTGCTTTTGGCAAGCTAGCACTGGCAATGTCACGGGATGCTCCCCCCCCCACAAGTCACGTGGCACAGCCTGCAGCCTACAGGGGGAACCACATGTGTTTGTGGCTACGCCCTCTGCAAGGACACACACCTGCATGGGGTTAATCATTACGTGTTTGTCTGTCTATTTAAACCCCAGTTAGTGTGTGCCTCAGTGTGGGTCATTGTAGGTGTTGTAGTAGTAGTGGTAGTAGTGGTAGTAGTAGTAGTAGTAGTATAGTAGTAGTAATAGTGGTGGTAGTAGTAGTAGTATAGTAGTAGTATAGTGGTAGTAGCAGTAGTAGTAGTAGTATAGTAGTGGTAGTAGCAGTAATAGAAGTAGTAGTAGTAGTAGTAGTAGTAGTAGCAGTAGTAGTAGTAATAGTAGTAGTGGTAGTAGTAGTAGTATAGTAGTAGTGGTAATAGTACTACTAGTAATAGTAATAGTAGTAGTAGTATAGTAGTAGTAGTAGTAGTAGTAGTATAGTAGTAGTAGTAGTAGTAGTAGTAGTAGTAGTAGTGGTAGTAGTAGTAGTAATAGTAGTAGTAGTATAGTAATAGTAGTAGTAGTATAGTAGTAGTGGTAATAGTAGTAGTAGTAATAGTAATAGTAGTATAATATCAGTAGTAGTAGTATAGTAGTAGTAGTAGTAGTATAGTAGCAGTAGTAGTAGTAGTAGTATGGTAGTTGTGGTAATACTAGCAGTAGTAGTAGTAGTAGTAGTAGTAGTAGTAGTAGTAGTAGTAGTAGTAGTATAGTAGCAGCAGTAGTAGTAGTAGTATAGTAGTAGTGGTAGTAGTAGTAGTAGTAATAGTAATAGTCGTAGTAGTATAGTAGTAGTATAGTGGTAGTAGTAGTATAGTAGTAGTGGTATAGTAGTAGTAGTAATAGTAATAGTAGTAGTAGTAATATAGTAGCAGTAGTATAGTAGTAGTAGTAGTAGTAGTAGTAGTAGTAGTAGTATAGTAGCAGTAGTAGTAGTAGTAGTAGTAGTAGTAGTAGTAGTAGTGGTATAGTAGTAGTAGTAGTGGTAGTAGTAGTAGTAGTAGTAGTAATAGTAATAGTCGTAGTAGTATAGTAGTAGTATAGTGGTAGTAGTATAGTAGTAGTGGTATAGTAGTAGTAGTATAGTGGTAGTAGCATAGTATCAGTAGTAGTATAGTAGCAGTAGTAGTATAGTGGTAGTAATATAGTAGTATAGTAGTAGTGGTATAGTAGCAGTAGTAGAAGTA